>NC_060235.2:2977520-3080020 GCF_021155775.2 Neodiprion pinetum
GGAACGATTTATAATAACGAGAAAGAAAACCATTGTTTCGTAACTCTATAATTGTCTGAAATTTAGTAAACTGTAATACAACAAGATATATTCGTATTTTCGAATCGTATAGGTTTTTGAGTCGTTATGGAAATTGGAAAAAGAAAACCAAGTTTTTCCCCAATATTTCGTTAACACAACGTTACTAATTTGAAAATTATTATTTCTTCTCACCCCGGACGTTTATATACTGGTGGGGAAAAAAAAAAAAAAAACCGGCAAGGAGTATGTATGTACATACATGCATATCTGAAAATCGTGTCAAGTTTAACATAATTTCTCTAATTCGTATCACAGCGTGTGAATGTATATGGTTTTTTCTCTCTAACGAATACCGGTCGTCCATATAACTTACGCGTTGACTCGATCGTGTATTCTTGATTATTGACGGCTTACTTAACTCGATGCAACTGATGTTTCTTGTAATTTACATCGACGTTAGAGGCGGTAATTTTTTTTCTCACGATTTAAATCACCTACGTATTTTCTACTCGGATCAATCCTGTTTCGTCAATGATCGCTTCGTGCCGAGGTGCGGACATGCAGTTTGAATGACTCACGAATGCGCGGGCCGCTCGCAAGTTTGTGGTAAACACGTCGGACTAATGGGAACATTAGCGAGTTTCGAGTCGGTTCGCTTGCGTTTGCCCTACTTTTTAAAAGTTGCACGGTAATATACTTATTTCTGTTTATCTTATTTTATTTTTTTTTCATTTTATTACTTTTCTTACTTTCCTTCTTTTTCTACCGTTGCTGCAACTGCACACGCGTACGCGCGCACAAAACTACTCGTGAATTCATAATTATTATACCCGAAGGGTCGTGCAGTGTGCGCGAGAGATTTTCATTCCCATTTTTATTTTTTTTTTTTTCTACTTTCCCTCATTACGGCATTGCGGAAAAATCTTTACACCGAACGTAACTCATTGCGGCCTACCCGAGCTAAAAATAGGTTCTCTGCCGCTCGATTCTTTCGGAAAATTCTACACTCGGTGGATAATTTTCACGTAGTACGTTACACGCAAATGGATATGGTGGACACGGTTTAAGCCCGTTAGCGGAACCCGGCGGACGGTCCCGAACCAAAGACTCGGGAAAAGCTTCAGGAAAGTAGGACGACTGTCTACTTACTAATTACGCTCGTCTGTACTTTCCGTTCCAAATGCTCTCATCTTCTCCGTGTAGGAGTGGAGGTAGAGAGACTTGCTACTGGATATTTCATCGGAATTTCACATAGATTAAATTGACATTAACTGACGAAATCTAGTACAGATTCAAAGTGTGTAAAACAGGCCAAAAAACACTTTCATTTAGCAAAAATCATCGATTACTCCGGTAACACTCAAGTTTTTCGAAAACTAATGACGATTTCTTTGTCAAATTGCAGCGATGACCAATATTTCTCGTTTCTTTGTATCAAAATTCATATATATGTATATTTCCTAATTTTTTAACGAGTATATGACACAATATTTGAAATAACGAATGCACCTTCGTTCGGTATCGCCTAAATTAACACTGTATTTCTCGAGCACATTGAAATGCTGCAACAAGAGCATTCAATTGCACAGCCTCAGTGCATCCAGTCGCGACTCTTCGCTCTATATCAGCCATTTTCACCACCAAATTGATGAGTATACCATCGGGAAACTCGACTGAAAAGTAATAAACATGCTTGTAGCAATTATAAACACGTTCACGATGCGCTAAATTAGCACGTAAATATTCGAATACGACAACTTGAGAAGTTATCGAGATTTGCCTTTTCAACTCACTTTTATTTACAAAGGAATGAAGCTCTGTTAAAATATCTTGCAAAGCTAATCCTTTCTTGATTTTCAAGTCCTGGATTTCTGTGAAATTTGTTAAGGTACCGGCCAGTTACTATAACTATCAAAAGCATCAACGATTATCAACTTCTGCCACTTTTTGTTTACATCGCGACAGCGAAAGGATACTGCAATAGGCGAGTACGTAGTTTTCATTCAGTAGCCAATTGGCGATGCTCGTTATGTCCTTGGGAAGAGGATGTCCGACGCAAGAGTAAACCGTTTCCTCAGTTACCGATCCATAAGCAAGCCATGTACTTTGGAGTACGTTCAAGACTTTCCTCATGTCTCCTCCGCTTAACGTCATCAACGCCTTTTTTCCGTCTTCTTCCACTGTTAGGCTTTCGGTAACATGATATTTGAATTTGTAAAAATGTGGTAAACTATGATTCCTACGACTCGAGGATCCATGGCAATGTAGAAGAATAAAAAAAAGAATTCCATACAAAAAAATATGCCTTACTTTTCCTTATCAATCACGTACTCAAGACGAGGCATTATTTGTTCGGGTGCCAGAGGACCAAATCTAAATTTAGTGCAACGCGATTGCACTGCTGGAATAATCTTGCTTAGATAGTTACAGATCACGCAAAATCGGACGTTCTCTGTATACTTTTCAATGACTGTAAGAATACGGAATTATGTTGAGTCTATCGATGAAATTAGCATCAGGTGAAAGAGTAATTTTAACTCGTCTTACTTCTGCGAAGAGCATTTTGAGCGTCGTTTGTCATGGCATCCGCCTCATCAAGAATAATTAATTTAAATCCGTGTTTGAAAATTGTTCGCGTGCTGGCAAAGTTCAGAATTTGTCCTCTAACTATACCGATTCCTCTGTCGTCGGAAGCGTTCAGTTCCAATACCTGATAATAATGTAAAAAGATATAGCCAAATAATTTTCAAGAAATCAGATACGGTCTGTCAAATGGTGTCAATTGAAAATCGCTTAGAAAATTTTTTTGCTCTTATACCGACCATCGAAGTAAATTGAGCCGGAGTATAGAGCTGTTTGGCTGATGCTAGTATGGTACTAGTTTTCCCTGTTCCTGGTGGTCCATAAAACAAAAGATGAGGTAACTGGTCCTCTTTGATAAATTTGTTGACTGAAACAAAATCAAGTATCCAATAATCCGATCCAACAATAAATCTATAAAATACTCATAAAATAACTGTAATAATAACAGTACGCGTTATGAATATCTTAAAACTTTCCACCTACTTGTTTTTATTATCTCCTCATGCGATATAAGTTCTTCTAATTTTGTTGGCCGATACTTTTCGACCCTGTCAAAAGCAGTAAATCACCTTAATGGCATGTATAAATTTTCACGCTTTATAAGTTTGAAAAAGTTAGGCTGGCTTAAGAATTACCATGGAAGATTAGCAACTGCTGGTGTTTCCTGCGTCATAACGACCGCTGATTAATTTACAAATACAAGGTTCTTCTTTCTGTTGTTTTGTTTATTCCAACTTTCAACCGTGCTTTCAAACCTCAAAAACTTGTCGATGGATGCATCTGCTACCGATTCGCCGCCAGAATTATAGCCATAATAACAAAGTGAACTAAGATTCGAACTGTAATTTCTATTCGACGAGCCCTACGATTGCATCCAGTAGATTTCGGAGTTGGTCCACGACTGGCGTCAAGAAAATTGAATCGTTATTTACCAACGTCCACAGAACCAGCCGGTCAATACGTATTTTGCAATACCGGCATTTACACGACCACATCTGAATTTAACGAATCCTATTTGATTTGTATCGATGTATATCTATGTAAGCTTACGTACGTAACTGACAATTTCTATACGCAAAAATCATAAATAATTGAAGTAAATGCAAACCGACAATCACTGAATAATACTCTATATTTCCTCGGAAATCGCTAATCAAATTTTATATTCCTTCGAAAGCACTAGAGCACAATTTGCTGTGCTCTAATATAATATTGTTTCACCGCACATACCTGACGAGGTGGTTCTTTATGCTGCACCGTTACCTGATCCTGCCAAAAACAGTCTTGGAAAAATCAGATCTCGAACGTGACGATCTTCTCTTGTTTCGTTGAATTTTTCTTCGAATTGTAGAGATTATCTAAAACACTGACAAATATCACAACTGTCTCATTTACAGAAAAATATTCGCGCATGAGTTGAACAGTCGTGCTACCGTATGAAATTTCACCTTCATAATGTAATTGCAGAAGAATTTTCATACGAATCTTGGGAATCGTGTGTGAGACTGATAGATTGCATTTTTCAACTTGTTATCCGCAAGTGCTCTCAACACGGAGGCCGTCGTTTTATCGTTCATTATCGAGATTTATTCAAACTGATATATTAATAACGAATGAACGTAATTTGTGCATATTATATACGATAAAAATGTAAATCAGTCCAGTGCAAATCACGAAGCCGAGTCGACCGACACGTACTGGAATTAAACAATCGACTGTAACTGCAACCAATGTCACACCGATCGTGTTTTGTTTGCCCGGCAGATTTAAATTTTTATTAATGCATATTTAAGCACAGTATTATTACCTCACAATGCGAAATCATTTATAATATAATAAAAATTTAATTAATTCGATAATGAAGGTTGATCAATGATTGGATATAGTAGCAAGGTATGAATGTTATTATACCTCGAATTTCCGAGGTTGTTGAGACTGTAGTGCGACACTGAAGTACGATAAGGGAGAAACCGTAACTATCTCTGTTGTTATTGTGAAGAAATTTGAAAAACAATATAATAGAGTCGATTCTCTGAATTATTGTCAAACTTTGATACCATTTATTTAATGAATTTTTGCTGATACTCCTGCTCGTAAGCTTCAACTGTATATTGATAAAATTTTGAGGTTACGTCGAGGTCAGGCACAGAACCGATACATGTATACATATGATGGCGCAACGTTTCCTGCAATTTCACCCAGCATTCAAAATAAATAAGAGAAAAAATGTGACACAAAGTTTTAAATACTTGCTTGTTCTCGATTTCGAGGCAACATGCAAAAAAGATATGAAGTTGAGGCCTCAAGAGATAATAGAACTGCCATGCCTGGCACTGTGTACTAAAACTTGGGAAGTCAAAGATGTATTTCACGAGTATATCAAACCTCAGATCCATCCTGTACTGACTTCCCACTGCACAGATTTAACCGGTATTATACAAGAAATGGTGGATGATCGTCAACACTTCCCCGAAATATTTTTAAAGTTTCAAGAATGGTTGGATCAAGGAAATTTTTTGAAGGGTACCTGTAATGGTGCATTTGTAACTTGTGGTAATTGGGACTTGGGGGTAATGCTACCCGAGCAATCCGCCATCACTCAAACGGTCATCCCAGATTATTTTCATAAATGGATCAATTTGAAAACATCATTTTATACTGCGACGGGACATTATCCGAAAAGCTTAGTGAACATGCTCAGACACCTTGATTTACCGCATACAGGTCACCTACATTCAGGAATAGATGACGTCTATAACATGAGCAGAATAATTCAAATGTTAGGAATGGGTTGTAAAGTCAACTTTGAGATTACATCCGAACTAGGGAACTGAGATGATAAAATTGAAAATCGAAATTTGGTTGTTTCATGTACCAAACATATTTTATGGATGATGATCATGTATGGTTGATTATAAAATAAAGAAACCCCATTACTACGCTAACCCTAATAAGTATCAAATAAATTCCTTTTCCTCTCTTGAAAGTTTTCATGCACAATTTACTGGTTACATCAATATTAGCTATGACATATTCACCACTAGTCGTTAATATGTTACGACCGTACAGGAATGTATAATATATGTATAGTAAAAAAATTCAGTCAAAAATTATTTTAAGTACGTGAGCAAATAATGGTGTTAATACTAAAATTGGATACTTTCAATTGCTGGACGATATCATAATTAAAACCGATTGTTTATGATTTTCCATAAATATCTGAAGTACGGCTTCTGTGTTTTTCTTTATTTGCTTACTGCATTGCACTTTTAATTGGAAACTTCTCCTGGCTGGAATCATGCCTTCCGTGGGTACAATGCTTACACCTTCACTGTGGGACAAAACTGTTTCAAATGGCTGCGCGACGCTACACAAGCTGGAAATCGTTACGGTTGCTTCAGTTCTGAAGGGTGGTGTCAAGTTTACAACTCCCGGTGTCACTGTAAAATCATTTTCAGAAATTTCTCTCCCATTTCCATCTACTATTGTCCTGAAATATTTTAGGTGATGTATCGTAATCATCCGATTACATATGATCTTCAAAATAAAAGCTGCTGCTGCAAATATTAATATTTCCTCACTCTGATAGCATGTAACTATTGCATCCAGCAGTGAATACACTACTGCTATCACTGCAGATAGAATTAAACGTCTGTGTGTCATCAGCGTTGTCGTTCAACACTGTCAACGTGTCATCCGCGTTAACTTCCATCGTCAACATCACTTGATGCTGATAGACACCACGACAGAGATCACCAAGATGTTGCTGGAATGTTTTAGACAATGTCAGAAAGGAGACATTTTTTGAATACCGAGTGCTAACCCCCCCCTCTCTTACACGGCAAAACAGATTTATCATTTGAAAATCCAAAATAAATTGAAATATAGGTATATATTGGCATACATAATAGATGTTCGGATCTTCTAATAGGTATAAGGCAAAAATTCCTTACAACTGTGTCTTTGATGAGGCTCAAATCTTGTATCAATGCCTCTCCTGGGAATACTCTGCACAATGGATAAACAATATTTTTAAATATATCGTCATCTTGTCCTCTGAATTTACCGGATTCTTTCAATTTTTTATACAGCCTGCAACAAGTAATACCGCCATAGTGAGTTCGAGTTTCAATGAAAAAATTGGTAGCCAGCTTTGCAGAGGTGGATTACATACAACTTCACTTGCCTATTGTATATGTAGTGTACGTAACTACTAGAAGCAAATTGATTTAAATAATATACTAATATTAAATCAGTCAGCCCCGAAACATCGAACTTGAACAAAACTTTTAGAGTCAATTGGGTTGGGTCATTTACCTTCGAATACGCCATCTTGTTGGTTCATCTCCGTGTGTAATAGACAGCGTTCCAATTATTTGAGATATGTCTGCACGCCGTATTAAAGCGAGGTCTTCTCGTCTTGGATGAAACTCTAATTTTATCCACTGAACCTCGCCAGGCCCTAGTAACAACTCCGAAGGAGTCACGTGCCAGCTGGATATCATTTCCGGGTACAAAGCTGAAATAGTATGGTAGAATAAAGAAAGGGGTATTATATTTAATCAGAATTTAAAGATACACGACCTCTGAAACTGACCTTTTGGTATCAGCTTGATAACGGCATACGAACATAAATTTCCCGTATTTTGCAGTTTGATTTTTGCACTTAAATTCCCAACTGTATTCATATAACCAAGGGAAAGCCACATCAGTCCGCCGGTGTCTTTAAATGCTTCTGAAATTTCAACTTTCCCAACACCACCGTAGCCATACAAAAATATCTGAAATTATATTGCGTTTAGCAATAATTGGTCCCATTGAATTTTAACAATAAAATGCAGATTTAATACAGACTGTTTTTCGTTGTGAAGATTCTTCCTGTTCTTTTCCACTACTGTAATGGGAGAATATTATTTTTCCAGCACATGCTCCGGGATTACTTGGGCTAAATTGAACAGATATTACTTTGCTTGTCATGCGCTGCAAAGCTAATACCATATTTGTCCCAACTGTGTGACGATCCTTAAGAAACTGGAGTGAAAATTACAATTTTTGTGATTAAAACTTGTGTTTCTCCATGGGAAGACACAGTATATCCTGTGCGAACGTCAATCTCTGTACCTTATGCAGGTGGGATACTTACTTTGAAACTTTTGTTGTTATCAACAATACTGACTTGAAGTCTGAGTTTATTATCACTCTTGTTCAAAACTGTAAACTCCTTGATATCCGACTTTCCGGTTTTAATACTGCTCCATACCAGTGCTGCATGCGTGGACTGAAGTGGAATTACATCCCCTGAGACCGTTGAGGTTGACCCCGCGCTGTAGGGTGAATGCCGTCCACAATTACCAGAGCTATGGATGGAGAATGACACGAAAAATTGTACAACATGAACATCACACGTCTCAATCTGTAATAATATTACTGTTTATTGATCATATCTACTACCGGTTAGATTCTGAACTTTGTGGCGATGTAGGAGATTTCGATTTTCTTTCTTGAGATAGTGGTGTCGTACAGCGCTGCATGTTGTTTGGAGATAGTTGCTCACGAAGGTGGCTACTATCCCCCGTTACTGGATAGTAATATTCGTTGCCACCTGCGATTACTTTGACGAACACTTGTCTGCTGCGTATGAAGTAAGTTAGGTATATCTTCGATAGAAAATGTTAATTCATTATATCGATTAAATTATTACCTTTCGCTGGAGTCGATCATCCGGGATTTATGAGTAACGAGGATAACGCCCTTTTCACCAGCTTGAAGGCACAGGGTGTTTGGTTTGATCGAAAAATCACCTGCACAACTGGTCGACTTGTCATTTTCAACAAGTGAGGCGGATAACGTGACTGCAAAGACTCCTGAGTTCACAAGACCTATTGATTTGCTATCTCTTTTTGGAACAACTATAGGTAATTGCGTATCAACCAAGTCTATTTTAGATACACCAATAGAACCAGTCAGTGATATTTCTCTCAACATTAAGCCCTTGCTATCATCTGTACGAAGCTGAACGAAAAGCTTTCCTGTTGCATGACAGAGATCCTTTTGTACTGTAACAAATGAAAATGAATCTGAAATCCTACTTCTACGCATATGTCTTTCTGAGAATAAAGTACAAGCTTGAAATGAACGGAATTTGAAATGGATTAGACTGCTGCTACAGCGTTGATGATTTATTCTTACCATTGAATGAGGATAAAGGAATTCCATTGAACTGAATGTTGACAGTGGATTGTTGGTGAGGTTTAAGAGTCAAGTTATACTTGATCTCATTTCCGTCGAGACTACACGCAGTTTCATCAGCAGAACAATCAATACTGAATACTTGCGGTTGGTCAGGATGCTGAAAATTGCAAGAAATAATAAATACGCAGTTTAACTTGGTAATGTGATAACTTTAAATACTGTTCCGCAGTTGATTGATGTGCACTTAATAGCTCACCTTGGCAATAATTAATCTTATGGGAAGTTCGGCATTGTTTTTATTTTCTAATGTGACGGGGAATGTCTTGCTGCATTTTTCAGCTACGATTTGAAAATCAATTTTATTTTCTCCATTATGAATCATGAGATCAATCTGTGGAAAGGTGTAATTATCAAAGGAAATCTGCTGCATGTATAACTGAGTGGAAGCAAAAGTATCGCCTGACGCACCTGAGGTTCCTCGGGTACAAAACACATGACATGTTTGATTACTTTCTTGGATCGCGTAACCACATCCGATACAGCTATGTTGATCACCACTATCACAGGTTCCCTCATTTGACGAACGGTCACACCAATCTAGAAGATAGATATCTACGTGTAGATACAAATTCTAAACAAAGACATCAGCATTAGCATTTCATAATCTAGAAGTTATCGCTGTGTGAATTGTCCAAACCTTGACAAGCTTTGCATCGTTGGGTGCTACCAATACAGTATCTTGCGGAATTTTCAATACTATGTTTTCCTTGCTTCCTGGTATTTGATGTAATTTTAGAGTACAGGTCATCCATCGGTCAGTACCATTCGATAATTCAATTTCAGCTTCTTTTGGTACGCCAACAATGCAGCTGCATAATTCATTGGTATTCTTGGCTGTTACATCATCCCCTGCAAAGATAAGTGCACTATGCAACAATGTTCAAACTTCTGTAATAACTGACGCAAGTAAAATCACTCCAATCTCACCCTGTGATTTTGTTTTTTCAATCTGATTATACTGAGAAATGTTGTAACTGGATTCCGGATCTGCATTACATTCAAGAGATGACGTCTTTGCACTGCGCAAAGTTTTTTCAAAGGACCTGTTAAAACTTGAAATCAATTCTGGGGTTGCTGTCTTATTATTTTCACTCTTAATGCCTTTCAAGAAACCCGCAGAACTCCGTAGTGGCGCCAATGTAATTTTTTGAAATGTCATTGAATTGTGAAGCTTATCTTGTCCTTTCTTGGGAGTCTGAGAAAAATCCTGATTGTCATACAAGTGTTTTCCAGATATATCTGGGTTTTGCTTGGAATTTTGACAATTTAGATTAGGCTTGTGAGCATCTATTGATTCATCCAAGCAAGATAACAAATTACGAGTGGCATTAGAATGGTAAACGCAAGACTTATTCGTGTCTTTCGGTTCATCGAAAGTCTTCTCCAATTTTGCACTACTCGTTTTTTTCCGGCCGCCAGTGCACTTATCCGCAAAATTGTAAGTTTCACTTATGTTGTGACTTTCTATTGCACCTAATCCCACATTCAGAGACATCCTAGTTAATTTTGATTTGTGTGTCAGAGATTCTTGTGCAGTTTTACTATCCAGTGACAATTTAGGAGAATCTAATAAGAACTTAGGCCCTTTCATTTTTGTGTCTCTTTCAGGTTTTTCATTTACAGACATTGCCGATGAATTGAATGGTAAACTGTGAGGGGGGCAAGTAAAAGTATCCCTGTTTTTGCTTGTTGACTCATTGAGTAGCTGAGACGGAGGAAGATTTTTTCTTCTTTTGGCTTCAATAAGTGCGTCCACCAAACGGCGTGGAGAACCATTCTCAACATCAGAAAGCGCTTGTGCAATACTACTCAAACTCATCAAACTGTGTTGGTTTGTACAATTCACAGATTCCATAGCTTCCTTATTCACTTCTCTCAGACTTGAATCTGTAATTTGCAATAGATGAGAGTATTAATGGTTGAGACTGAGATCAAGACCCTGGTGACACGTTGCTACCATTTAGTATTGGCAATCGCGTGTGATTTAATGATGAATATAAATTCCAAACGCTGAATGCCTCTCTGAATCCTTACCTGCTGTCATTGCTGTTTTCTCCACTAATGGCACTAGAGGTCGATGCTTTATTGGACTCTTAATTGTTTCACCAAAGCTGGGTCTTGATACCGAATCAGTTTCCTGGAGTTGCCCAATAGTACCACATTTACGCTGAAAAAATTCACCAACTGAAACTCTCCGGCCAGTAGAAGATCTAAAAATAAAATGTTAAAAACCAAAATATAATCCTAATAGATAAAAATAAAACTAATCATTAACATAAAAAGGTGATGAAAAAATTAATATTGAGCTCTACTAAAAAACGCTTAAAACTCACGTTGAAGACAAATCAAAATTTCCAACGACTCCCGAAAAACAAGATAACTCTAATCTTTCCTTTTCACCGCTGTTTAAAATATTCGTCGGCATAGCGTAAGGATAGTTTTGATTCCATGACAATTCATCTGCTGCCATTCGACTTTCAACTCTCGAGCCAGATTGGAAATCTTCATCTCCAAACTGAGCAATAAGTTCCGCAGCAGCGGATGTATCAAAACTAATTTCATCTCTGCTCTTTGGTGAGGTAGATGATCCAATGCTCTTATCGAAACTATTCTTCAGCACTGAGGAACGTGCGGATATTTCATTTGGCTTGAAAATTATCTAAACAAATTTCAGGTCAAGATAAAAGATTGGATTGAAAACTCTACCCACAAAATCGCTTCAGATCCTCGTACCTGATTAGCTTCTGGCTTTTCTTCAAGTGTATCACTGTTATTAAGTAAACTCTGTTGCCCTGAGTCCATTAAAGTGGAGGGAGTATTATCTTTTGTTAGGTTTTGAATATTCCCATCATTTTCTTTGTCCCAGTCTGCACATAAATTAGTTATATCAGTTCTGTAAATCTCTGTTGGAATAAATGATGCCATACGATATAATATTTACCTGGTGTTAAAGTGGCTTCTCTCGGTGCACTACATCGTTGGAGTAACTTTCGAGCGAGTTGTCGTTCAATTTCTATTGTATTGGAAATGCTGGAATTCTTTTTTTCTTCCATAACGCCGCTGTCATCGAGCACTGTGATATTACATATTCTTTAAGCAATATAAACTTTGCTGTACCAATCTTTATTAGTAAACGAGAATCAATCATTGTTTTCACTTTGGGAATGAAATAACCTCCATCCATTTAACATGGTACTGATTGCAAAAAAAAAAAAAACCAAGAAACTTACAGGATGATATGTTATCGAGGATTCCCAGTGATGAGTTTATGGTACTTTGTTTTGCGTCAGTATCGTTCAGAATAGAGTACTTGATTTTGTTATCATCCTGTGCTGCTTGGCGTACTCCCCAAGTTGTTAAGCTGCAAATCAATTGAACATGTGAGACAAGTATCAGGAATATTTCCAGTTCGGGATGACAGAGAGAAACGCACATGAGAGAAAATGGGAACAAAAAATAGGCATTGGAGGCATTTGAATAAAAATTTTGGAAGACTAAACGATGCATGGGGTCCGTAAGATTCTTTGCTCCACCCTACAACACTTTTACTAGTTACATTTGGTACTTGGAAATTAAAATTAAAATCATTCATAACGTACTTGGGCCTTCTTTCAACAGTGGACGAGGCTTGGGGTGGCGGGCTGCCGAAAATCGTAACGTCAATTAAATTCGTCTCCGTACCGTTATTGGAATTCCCCCTGAACTCCATAATCCGAAAATTTTATTGGAAGCGCACAAAACGTCGGTTAAATTGAATAAAGACACAAATGACTTTCACCATAACCTTGAATCGACAGATGGACGTGTTTGACGATCAGAGCCGTTTCAAATTTGAAAATATTTACGGGAGGCCATCGTTAAACGTGGATAAAATATTCTTTCTAGACGACGCACACAACGTTGACTGAAGATATGTTGAAAACTAAGCACTCTCTGGCTGAATTTTCATGGACGGCATAATTGCTCATGAAAATGCATTGACGCGCGTCATTTCTCCGTTGCGTCGGTATCACTGAACTCTATACTCACAATCAGCGATTTTTGTCGCAGACCGCCGACTGCGTATCGCTACCGCGGCATTTTGCCGTCAGGTCAAAATAATGGCGGCGTTCTTTAGTGGAGCTTGATTAGGAGACCGGCTAAAAAGCGCTATCAGCTACATCTTATAAGTTATTTGTGAGCGATATGGTCTCTCTCTGATGATTGATAATTGTGTTGTTTTGAAGGAACCGTTCTGTTGATTGTCCGCTAATACAGTTGAAAACATTGTTTCAAAGAAACTTTTCTCTCGAACGAATTACGTACTGTTCAACGAGCGCACTTCCAAGGGGACCCTCAAACATGCTAATAATGGATTTTAATGGGACTCAGGTATGTTATAGATGTATTTGTCCTATTTACAAGGCTGACGGGAATTTATGCACCAAGGCATGGTTTCCAAAAAAATCGAGGGTAATGTTTCACCCGGTGTTTATACTATTTTATTTATCGTTCACATATCCAATCTTACTAAATATCAATAACAAACATTGCATTAGAAAGTTGCTGGGCAAAAAATTTCTATACAACGTACGATTCTTGGTAAGATTTTGTACAGTTTTAGAACGAGCTTTTATTACCAACTATTCAGCCCTTAATCAAAATACCAGTTATTTCGGCATTTTTCGCTACCTGCGTTTATTGTTACTGACTCTTCCCTTTCACGTCGGTGGCACGGAAACTTCGGGAAAATCCCAACGGAATTTTAGATCGCCAATCATTCGCAGCCTGTCTTTAGCAGAGTGTACATGAAATAATGCAAATAATACGAGAAGCCATATTGGTTAAATTTAAAAATAAAAAAGTGTAAGATAGAGGAAGCTGCTGCTCTAATGATAAAAGAAGAACCACTACAACCAAATTCGTCAGAATTCGAGAATATATTGAACACAGAAGAGAGAGAAGACAAAAAAATCATCATCAACGAGAGGACCTGATCGGCATTGATGAGTTAGACGAATTACAAGAATATTCTAAGGTAAGTTGAGTTTCTATGAGTACGAGTTTTCATTTTGTGCGATCTTCTTAAGGTATACAGTAATGTATCTTGTAGTGTGAGAATGTAGCGGGAGATGAAGAGGAATACATTCCTGAAGAATTTGCACCAGAGCCAAAAGATTACGTTCCATTGTCAGCAAAGTTTAAAAAAAAGAGGAGCATGCCCTCATTTGAAACGAATGTCACAAATTTATCGATAGAGAGATAATGTAAAAAGAGGAGGAACCCACTTTGACAAATGGAAAACTATTGACAGTAAAACATATGAACGATTTCTGAGAGCACGAGAAAACTCTGAACAAGTAAATAATTTGATAAAAACTAAATAATACATTAAAGAATAGTGTAGAGTATTTTTATTATTCAAATAACGGAATCACACATGTCTGATATGCTACGATTAATTAATTTTATTCTTATCAGGTGACAACACAGATTTTACAACCGTGGGCGATGAAAGCTGCGCTTCCATTTTTATCGGATTCCTTCCATTTCACTGCTAGCTCAACTTGGATTCAGTGATTCAAAAAACATCATAGGATCAGACAGCGCGCTATCAAAAAATAATCACAAAATAAATACTAGCTACGATTGTTGCATATATATATAATATAAAATAACTGAAATTACTACCATACATTGTATAGCAATCTTTTGCCCGCAACTTCTAATGCAATGTTTGTTATTCATATTTAGTAATATTGCATACATGAACAAGAAAAAAAATAGTATATACCTTGCGTGAAACTTTACCATCGATTTTATCGGAAATTAAACCTTGGTGCATAAATTCCCGTCAGCCTGGTACTTAGGGCAAATACCTCTACAAAATACCCGAGTCCCATCAAAATCCATTATTAGCATGTTAGAGGGTCCCCTTGCTGGTGTGTAGACGTTTGATTTGGCATGAGGTCACGATGAACTGTGTCTATGACGTTGTAAACTATAAACTGAAATAATATGGTTACTCGATTCTAAAATTAATGCTCTGGCACATCACAGTGTATTCCAAAACTAGTATAGTAACAACAGCATTTTAACTTATAGTCAGTAGGTCTCAACAAAGTAGGAAGAACCGAGACATTAACAGAGATGAAAGTGTATTACTTTATTTCAGATTTATTCGCATGCAAAAGGATCATTCGTACTTTTCCAACTGTTGGGTCTAAATGTGAAAATTCATAGATTGATTTACCGAGTACCGTACCACTTTTCTGAATTGTTGCATTTTTAATCCAGGTTCCACTTATACCAGTAGCCTCAAACCAAGATATACCAGAGTTAGTGTCACTTGTTTCACTAATGTTTGCTGATTTTTAAAAAGCTGCTAGATAGATACTTCTGGAATTGTATTTGTTACTATTTCACAAAAATGATAAATACCACAAATGCAGCACCACGCATTTGATTACGAAATTTAATTTGAGACACAAATGATCGATCTCTCTTCCAAAGCTGTCAACATGAAGGTGCGTATTGAATTCACGTCTTCGTTACTCTTGAGAAATGATAAATTTTTGTTGTTTTTCAGAGAAGAGCACATAAGACTAGGCGCCAACTTCAGGCAGAAAAAGAGAAAACTGCCAAACAACTTGTAGAAAAAGCAAATGCTCTAATAGATCCTCTTGCCACTCTAGAATGTTTTCACAAATACAAATCCAAAGACGGAGTTTTAATTGAGGTCACATGTCAGAGAGTTACAGATTTGTCAAAACAAACTGTATCTTGGATTCTCGATCTCATGGAACGCAACATGAAGCAAATGTACGAGCAGTCCGCGTGGGGTTGGGATCTCGTGGCTAAACAGACTGAATTACTAGAACCAGCTGCTTGGTATTTAGTGGCATCTGCTGACGACATACCAATCGGTTTTTCGCACTTCAGATTTGATATAGACTATGGTGTAGAAGTTCTGTACTGGTAAATTAATAGATGTAATTGTTAAATTTGTAAGTAATCGCAATAGAATATCCACGGTGAAGGAAAAGTTGTAAATGATGAATTCATATACTAAAGCCTCTAGTCCACTGATACATTGACATCGAATTGCATTCACTTGTCAAATGTTATTCATCATTTAAACTCTGACACCTGCGTAGTCTACATATCTTACTTTTTGTTCCTGACTGTATATTTAATACTATTTTATTTTGAACTGTAATCTTTCATTTTTTCTGCTCTGTGTAGTTATGAAATACAGCTTGAGCCATCATCCAGGCGCAGAGGATTAGGCCGTTTTATGATGCAAGCATTGGAATCAATGGCCTTTCAAACCCAAATGCAAAAAGTTGTTATGACTGTCTTCAAACACAATCCCGCAGCAATATCGTTTTCTCATTCACTTGGGTATTCAAATTGTATTATTATTATTATTCAAACTTTAAAAACTATGTTTTAGTTGAACAAACTTTGATCATCACAAGAGTATTGCATAACATAAGACCCACCGTCATTTCAGGTACCGGCTTGACAGTACGAATCCTTATACCACAGAAAAGGTACATTACATCATTCTTAGCAAACACAATTTGGGCATCGTCAACCCTAAGGCAGACGAAACTCATTCCATCAAATAACAATGCATGAAAACTAAGATTGTGCCCGATGAAATAAGATCGGCAGTATTTCGTGTGGACACAAATTAATTATTGGGGACTTCAAAGATGGTCCAACACTAGTGAAGGTCAGCGGAGCTTCACTTATTGTCCAATCTCCCATGTCTCCGAGGAACTTTCTTAAATCAACTTCTCCATCGTCTGATACTTTAGTCCGATGTACGAAAGACTTATCACCCCAGCAGAGATCCAACGCTTGCCTATGCAGGACCAGTCCCATACCTTTGCCAGCCCCTTCGGGAACTGGGAAAACTCTCAAACTAGCTATGTCTATATCGGCAGGAAAATCAAAACGTAATGGCGACAACTCTGGATGTAGTTCGGTTGATGTCGAATCTGAAGGATGGAAAGCCATAATCGGATGTAGCAATCCTTGAGTAGCTAGGTAAGCACCCAGTGACAGTAAACCTGCCGGATGGTTTGAGGCTGGTGATCCTCCAGAACAAGGCATGGCAGTTCGTTTTTCCAAGACCAGATTGAATATATGATTCGTCAAGAGATTGTCCGTTACCGGCTGGCTTAAGCCTCGATTGTCATCTTGCATGAGTCGTCGATCTTGCATAATCTGTAATATGATATTACAATATAGAATCTATATCCACATAATAAGATGCAGGTCACTCTGTAACATACGACTAGATTTATATGAACGAATAAAAATAAAAATTTTTTAAATATGATTCTGAGTCTGCCATTCACGATCTCATTTGATCCGATTGTGTTTAATTAAACTTTACTAGCCATAGAGACCACACGACTATAATTAAATCAGCATTTTTTAAAAAAAATTGTATAGATCACTTTTACTTTACCTCAATCTGACCTGTTCCCATTGAAGCAACACCCAGCGGCTGTGCTGTAGCTACTGTCAGTCTCATTCGTTCATCTTCAACATACACAGCTGTAGGCAGTGGATAATAATTTCCCTGTGTTGGTAGCTTAGGAAATCTCTGGCGTCTCACCATCTGTGAAATAGTTCATATTTGAATTCAGGATTTCAACATATGTCAGATTCTAATGTGCATAAGACTTATAAAACAAACTGACACACGATGTGCGAAATATTAGTATTAGAATGCTAAATTAAGTTATAAAAAAAAAAAAAAAAAAAAAACGTGCCTACGAATAGAAATTTCTGTGCATCAATATCTCTGAAATGCGTAAACTGAAACTGGTAGAGCAATAATTACATTAAGGCCGTTCAAGTCTGTGAAGAATTGGTCCCTGGATACAATGCCTGTGTTCAGTCTCATAGCAATTTCAAAGTTTTGTGTATCTGAAATGTCTACTTCGTTGTGTATGTGTAGACCAAGTCCATCGCTGTCAGGTGAATTGAATAATGTACAGGTATGAAAGAGGTGAGGTAATTGTAGATAAACCCTTGATAGCAAAGGTCCTTCCACGACATGAACAACCGTATCATGTGGTACAGGAATCACATCAGGGTCCGGTTTGTTGGGCAAGAAAAGATATGCCCCACTTCTGTCTCCAAAGGGCTTCGTCCCATATTTTACAAACTCAAGATGGATCGGAACTGTATTATTGCCGACGCGCATTGCTTTCAAAAGTCCTGATTCGGTAAATGATGCCACAACTTCTGACCTCTGCTGAATAGAGAATTCCCGTTTCTGTGGAATAGCTTGGAGATGAGCAAATCCTGGGACAGCTGACGGTGGGGCTGGAGCATTGTATAAGGTAACATTAGCGATGTGAACTCGTCTGAAATAGAAAATGAAACCAATAACTTTGATTGTTCATTGATGTATTTTTTTGTCCAAATAGCAGTAATAATATTTTGACGAAATAATTTTACGATTGGTTCACTTACGGCGCTAAAGACGTACTGGGAAGAACATGAATTAAGTATGTGCTAAGGCCCAGACCAGGTACAGTAACTTCAAAAGAAAGTTCGAATTTTGCAGAAGATAAACTTCCTACTTCTACCCAAATTGGAGATATTTGACACAGAACTGGATGACCGATTCTATCAGTCACTTTTACGTATGGTGTCGATACAAGCAGTGTCTGAATTTTAGTCCTTTGTCTTGGTAGTGGATTATACAATATCACCCTCCGTGATAATGTTTCTGCTTCGAAAGTGAGCACACGTTTATTTCCAGGATTTGTGTAATCCAATCTTTAGGAGACCATTTGGGTTTGAAAAAAAATGATTATTATAATATAATTGTAATCGAATAGATAAGCTTTTCTTTGAAACTTGGAAAAGTATGAAAATTTAATGCTAAATATAGATGACACGGTATTGAAATACTGTACCTGGCTTCATCCAGAGTGAAGTATGCAATTTTAGGATCAATAGGAAAATCCTGCTGACTTTTTAATAGATGCATAACTGATTGCTGCAAAACATGCTCACTGTCTTTCAAGGCAGTTATCATTTTTTCAGCATAATCAATGACTACGTGGTCTCTAGATGTTCCTGCTATGCCATCATGGTGCTGGAACAGAGAGTGTGATCTTCTAGCGCGTTGCAGTCTGTCAAAGAGACTTTTCTCTGCTAATTGATCACCGCCGCGAACCCAACCTATCGCAGCAAGGATCTCTGAACTCCGCAGTGAGCCTAGTAGTACACGATCTAATCTCTTATGGAATGGCCTGAAAATATGATCATTTTACAATGCTTGTCGTTGCTTCTGAATCTATTTACTAGTTCTGACCAACGCTGTACATGTTTTTTGTATTTGCCTGGATGAAAATAATATTACTTTGAACCAGTAATGTTTTAGTACTAGTTTGGTAAATTAATTACCTTGAAGTATAGTAACCACTCCAGTAGTGGTCATCCCTATCCGAATATGTAAAGAAGTCTCCAGACAAGGTCGGGAAGTTCTCTATTATCTGTTCGTCCCGAACAGCGTCAAAATAATCACTAAGTGTTCCAAACTGGATTTTAACATTGAGTTCTGAATGTGAGTTCATGTAGTCAAAGAGTCTCTGGTAATTGTTGTACTGGGCATCCCATTCGGTGCGATGATTGTACCGAAAATCATCACCCAATGGTATCAGTAACGCATTAGTTTTATACAGCTGCGCCTTCTTACGATATTGATCCAACAAGAGCATGGATCTCTCTGCAACATTATTACTGCTAATAACTTGGGGTGGTACTTTCCAAGGGCAGGTAAGACCGTAACTTGGAAGTCGCTTGAAATCAAATTGGCAGCAAACTTTTGGATCAGGACCACAAGTATGCGGTACATCATAGCTATAGAACGGCATCATATGTGTAAACATCTCAGAAGATCCGTCGTTGTCCCAGAGTTGCCTCCATCGAAATTCCAGTAGTTTATCTCTGGCTAATCGTTTTTTAACAGAGTAGTGTACCCTTTGAATTAATAGATTGTCCATTCCTGAGCCCTTCAATAAGTAAGGCATAGTAGGCGACAGACCAAATGGATCGATCGACCAACTTGATTTGGGAACAAAGTCTAAATTATTTTTCAACCATTGGTGACCTTCGGTCAACTGGGTTAGCTGAGCCAACCAATGGGCGCTGGATTCATCGGGCATGACCCAACCGCCAGCAACAATTTCCAACTGCCCGTCATGAACCAACTGTCTGAACATATCCTGAGTCTCCTTGTTCTGTTCGTCCCACCAAAGTTGGAGGAACGATACCTCGGCCCATATGAATTTGCGTCTTTTATCCTCAGCAAGCTTTGAAACCAAATTATTAAGTATGTCTCGAGTTTCAGTCTGATAGTATTTCTCAAACGTCTTCAACCAGCCAGGATCGTTGTGGGAATGAGGCACAACGAACACCTTCAACTTTCTTGTCGGATGCCACTGTTTCTCATCATAGTCTATTGCCCAGCCTTGTTTCCAAACACCGCCGTTGGGGTTGTCAAACTCTAGTTTCTTATATATTTCCAACATTTGAACGTCGACTTGCGGTACTTGCTCTGGCAAAAAGCTGCACTGCTTCTTTTTGGTGTTGATCAAGTGATCCATATGAAACGGTTTCGGTGTTGATCTGACTAGATTGTTCACATAATTATTTGAATTCACCACATCTCTAGTTTGAGCAGCGATCTGAATAGCATTCATGGCTTCATGATGTTGAATAAAATCTTTTTCCAGCTTCGACAGTCGATCTTCAAAATGCAGCCACTGGCTCTGCGGAAACACAAATCAAAAACAAACCTCCGTGAAATGAAAATAAATTTGCCCATATGGTATTGCTCGATAACTTACATCTTTAAGTGGAAGCTTAGATCCACGATCATTTGGATACAGCGCCAAATCCATCATGAGATAAAGCATAACACATCCTGCTAACACCAGCCCCGTTCCAAAGACGGCCAAAGTCTTTCTAACCCGCATTACATTCACTGCTACCCGAATATTTTATATCTAATAATATATAGTAAAATTGATTCATTCGGTTCTCTTACCGGTGTTTATGATTGCCATATTGTTAGCACAGACCGTGGCACAGACTGATCAAACAAGCTTGTTAAATTTAACCTAACCTACGACTAGTGGAATATCGTCTACTTGGATACTGCGGCGACGGTCGCAATTCGTGAAGTAACAAGGGTCATCGAATTATGATACGACGCGTGCTTTATCTGACAGGAATGCTTTCACATGTAAATCCCGAGGCGATTTGAATACGGTATTACGTCTAGTCTTGAATTGTTATCAAACGAGGCTTCAAAACAAGACGAAAAAAGATGCGTCTGTAATCAATGCAGTGGTGATTATAGCTACAACCGGGATTGTAAACTACATTGGTCGGTCATGGTAGGAAACTTCTGTATCGCAATTCATATCAGCGTCGTTTTCAGCAGTCTCTACTGCTTTAGTCAATGAGCTTCCCCCTGACATGTTAGCTGTGGGCTAGTCTACAAATGTCTGCGCAGTGTCGCGAAATTTTCATAGATTTATTCGTGAAACAATGTGACGTTGTGCTAAAATGGTGAAAATCAACAACGACGAAGAGAGTTGGAATTTGTGATAACTTCTCATCCAGCTTCAATCACTTCGCGAGCTTTGCGTAACTTGATCTCCTTCTCTTCACTAATTTTCGGATGGATTTTTGACATTCAAACTCAACCACTGTACAACTACAACTAGTACGATTTTTATTGAAAACAAAAAAAAAATTCTAGTTATTTAATTATGAAATGACCATTCCTGCATTTGTAAATGTGACTTACTGATAGTGAGATTAAATAGTTTACTCCCGCGAGTGAAATATGCCCAGCGATCCATCTACCGCATCGGGAGGGAAGTCCAGTGGTAAAACGAAGAGAATTTCAATTCCTCGTGTACAAAGTAGCACAGATACAGAACTGCAATCTCAGCAGAGTCAAGCCGGCTCAACTCCTCTGCAGCCAACAGCCCTGCATTATGTCAGCTTTCGTTCCGATCCTGATGATGGAGGTGTCCCGCAGTTTTTACGCTCGAGATTACACGAGGCGTTTCAGCAAATAGAAAAAGAGTTCGAGATGTTATACACAGAAAATGTTGGCCGTAAGTAGATCTTGATCTATTCCGGTTATGCGACACTGATTACAGCACTGCGGATTGTTGTGAAAAAAGTACTTATATCATTAAATTTGAAATTTCAGTTCAAGAGAAGGTAGATGCATTAAATGAAAGATTAGAAAGAGAATGTTATGGTTCCGGAGAGCGCAGTTTACCTCCTGGGGATCTAACGGATTATCCGGACACAAAAAATCTTTCCAAACAAAAATGTAAGCATCCCATTAAGATTGAAAAAAAATATCGCGGCTTGTTAATCACTCGACTTAGTGTATGTTAACATCACGGTATGCGTTGCAGCGATGGGTGGTGGCTCTGCCCAGAAGGTGAAGACTTCGCACAAGCTGAAGGCTCAAACCAGCAAGATTGTTTCCAGCTTTAAGAATCCCACCATGTCTTGTACCATGCAGAGGGAATACGTGGGGCACAGAGACGGGATCTGGGAAGTAACGGTGGGACGATTAGGTCAGCCAATAATAGCAACAGCTTCCACGGATCATACTGCTCGTGTCTGGGCCATCGACAGTGGTCGTTGTCTCTTGCAATATACAGGTCATAACGGATCGGTTAACTCCGTTAGATTTCATCCGAGCAGAGACCTGGCATTAACTGCAAGTGGAGATTGCTCTGCACATGTTTGGCAAGCTGCGGTAAATTGGGACCAAGCAAAAAAGCTGCCCTCTTCGGAGGAAATTGCAGGCATGGTTTCAGACAGGACGACAACAGGCGTTGGGTCTATAGATGAACAGGAAGAACTGCCCACTCTGAGGACACCTGTCAGGGAACTATTGGGTCACTCAGGTGTTGTCATAGCCGCAGATTGGCTACCAGTGGCAGAGCAGCTAGTCACAGCATCTTGGGATAGAACTGCTAACCTGTATGATACGGAAACAGGCGAAGTCATTCATACTCTGTGTGGGCATGACCAGGAGCTGACTCATGTTTCAACCCATCATGTTCATAGGCTGTGCGTTACGTCCAGCAAAGACAGCACTTTTCGACTATGGGACTTCAGGGAACCAATACATTCAGTGTCGGTCTTCCAGGGGCATACGGAGTATGTTTTTTATACATCAATTTCAATTTCTGGTTGCTCATTTCTGGAATATACTTAATTATATACTTTGTTTCCTTTTTGATGAACTTTCATTATTTTTGTTGGATATTTTCCCACAGAACAGTAACATCTGCAGTATTTACCAGAGAAGATAAGATAGTATCAAGCTCGGACGACCGGAGTGTTAAGGTCTGGGAGCTGCGTAATATTCGTAGCCCATTAGCAACAATCCGCGCAGACAGTGCTGCTAACAGATTGGCCGTTTCGAGCAGTGGTGTAGTAGCTATACCGCATGACAACAGACAGATCAGACTCTTTGACCTCAGTGGGCAAAGGCTGGCCAGGCTTCCAAGAACGAGCAGACAGGTATATGGCGATGAAATATTTCATAATACGTACATATCATATTACGTCACTTGTCAATTTTCCAATGGAGGTTTCTTACGGTTAATAATTGGTATAGATCGTTGGGTTGCACTGTCTTTTAATCGGTGTCATTTATTTCACTAGGGTCACAGGCGAATGGTTTGTTCGGTTGCTTGGGCAGAGGATGGAGGTATCTGCAATTTATTTTCGTGTGGTTTTGACAGGCTGGTATTAGGCTGGAGCATACTTCCAGTTAAAGACGTTTAGTAAGGATTTTAGTTCACGTTTATTGGACCATGGCATTTATCGCCGTAGAGTTGGCAGTATTGGTAAAAGCTCGATGTATCCATGTAATATTGGCAGTAACATATCCGTACGCTAGTATCCCACCAGCCAGTCCAACCAATGATCCGCTTCTCCCACTTTCGCAAACCACTGCAATAAGTCTCTAATTATTTTATTGTATCATATTATTATGTGATGTTATCAATCATATCCTGTAGTGAATAAAGAACTAAATACCTCAAGAAGAAGTACACTTGCAACGTGTTTTTGATAACACATAATAATGAAACGTATTTTCTCTCAAATCACCTGAATAAGCCGTTAGGAGACATAGTACAGTGTATCCATGTATCAGAGCATAGTGAGGATCTGGAGAAATGTGTCCCCAGACCATATCGAGCAATCCAATTAGTTTCGCGCAACCCCCCACAGTCAAAGCCCTTCCTAAATCAAGAGCACTATATTTGATAGGTCTGTTCCCTGAAATTAACCACCGTAATTCAGTAACGCCGATTACTGCGCAGAAAAATGCACCAAGTGAGAGTGTTGTATGTAACAACAATATATAAAAGCTTCTTTCTCCTTCATATGCATCCTTGTCATCTCTGTGCAGTGGCAAAACAGTTGCTAATGGCTCCTTAGAGCCGCCCGAAGACCAGATTCTAAATGACTCTCCAAGGACGAGGACAACTATTAGTTTCCAATAGGACTTGAAACCACTATTATACAGTAAATGTCTGTATGCGGACTTGTTCAATAAAACTAGGTCAACCAGAACAATTACTGGATCATACTCTATGTATTTATCTGCTATACTGCCACATTTCTCCTGGAATAAGAAATGTTTGAACAATTGGATATCAGATAATTAATTAGACATCATTAGGTAGTTTTCCAATGGGAAAAAGGAAGATGAAAACACTTACACATTTTGAAACCTTCAGGACACTTGGACTGTACCTTCGATACAATTCATCCACTTCTGCCCCACATTTTATGCAAGTATACATACCGGAATCATAAAAAATTTAAACGCCGATCTACATACACATGCAGGTCTGCCTGTAATGATATACAACAAATATCTTATAATTGCTTACTTGAAAGACCTTCAAATGGTTAATAAGTGTATATGAATTGTGATAAGAATTAATGTACACACAAGTAAAACACGTTCCCTCGATCATGCTAAGAGATCATGCTATTAGAATCTGTATCTGACCAACGACATAAACGCATTTGATATAACGTTTTTTTTTTAAGAGATAGGCGTCACAGTTTCTGGAGTTAATTACTAAATTCGCCAGGGCATAGATCGCTTTGAGCGTAATCTGTCGTAACACATCTTTTGGCTGCCTTAGAGACTTTGATGGATATTTTGTTCATGTAACATTTTCATGACCCTGAACTCAGCCACACATTTCTGATGTGCATAACAATGATCATTAGAAATATCCTTGCCGGATGAGTGAACACCAGAAGAAGAATGTGGATAGGTGAAAGTTGGTTCTAGGAGTAATATCGAGGCCCTCAAGGCCCTAAGATAAAAAAAATCCGTTATGTGCGGCCATTTTGAGTGGTAGTAATGGTGGGGAACTTGAAAAATATTTCTCTACTGCCTCGAGGACCACAGATAACTGTACATCAATTAGTCCCAAATATACGATCGAGCAAGTAACACGTTACACAGCCATGGCCTCTAAGATGACCTTAACATTGCCAACTGGGCAAGTTATGCCAGCTTTGGGATTTGGAACTTGGCAAGTATGTATAGTAGCTCCCATAAATTATTTATGTGTTAGATCTTGTATAATATCTACCTACATAAATGTGAATAATTACAAGCGTCACATGTTATACATTTTGAGTCGATTATGATTGGATACAGCAAAGAAGGACTGCACATACAAAGAATATTTATTTTGTTTAACACGGATTTAGAATAAATTTTTGAATAATCGTACAGGCGACAGATGCTGAGCTAGAGGTTGCACTAAATACAGCTTTGGAAGCAGGCTATAGGCACATAGATACAGCACCAGTATATGAAAATGAACATGTAATTGGTAAGGTACTTCACAAGTGGCTTAGCTCTGGAAAACTGAAGAGGGAAGAACTGTTTGTTGTATCCAAGGTAAAAACAACTATTATTTACATGTAAATAGAAATTGTACACAAAGTTGTATCAACAAGAAACCAAAATCTCGACCTTGTGTTCTGTAATCAAAAACTTGTACCGTAAGCCAATGTTTAAACACTTAAAGGTTCCCCCTGTCGGAAATCGACCTTTAGGAGTAGAGAAATGGATTAAAAGATCTCTGAAAGATTTGCAATTGGACTACTTGGATCTTTACTTGATACACACACCGTTTAGTCTGGAGGAAGTAAACGAAGATTTACATCCAGTAGACAAGAATGGCGAAATTAAACTTGACAAAAGCACAGATCATTTGAAAATATGGTTAGAAATGGAGAAACAAGTTGAGGCTGGTCGCGCAAAAGCAATCGGTCTTTCAAATTTCAATATAAAGCAGATAACGAAAGTAATGTCAGCATCAAAATTACCAATCTCTAACTTGCAGATAGAACTGCATGTTTACTTCCAACAAAAAGAATTGGTAAGATTCTAGTTGAAACTAATGCTCGAGGGTACCTGCATTGAACTATATATCATAATTATTTTCGTAGGTTGATTTCTGCAAAAAAAATGGAATCACAGTGACGGCATATTCCCCGCTGGGATCGAGAGGATTGGTCAAACTAATGGGCAAGGTAGATTCTCTGCCCGATCTGTTATCGAACCCGGTAGTTGTAAAAATAGGGGAACGAAGAAAAAAGACACCGGCTCAGATTTTGCTTAGATACACACTTCAGAGAGGAATAGCTGCTATTCCAAAGAGTACCAACCCAGACAGGCTCAGAAAAAATATTGATTTATTTGATTGGGAACTTGCGCCTGAAGATATGAACGCACTAAACGCATTGGATCAGGGAGCATCGGCCCGGGTTTGCGACTTCGGGTTTTTTAAGGGTATTGAAAAACACCCAGAGTTTCCATTTTAAACATGTAAAGCTCATTTAAGGGCTATAACACATCTATGCACTTTAAATTGTAGGTTTATTCACGTATGAATATTGAATTCATTGTGATGGTAAAGGATATTGAAATAAAACACTAAATTTGTCAAAAGCTTGACTTGTCTTTTAAGTATAAATACTTTCGTGGGATAAAACATGTGTACAAAATTACACACGTATTCAATTAAGAGGTTATATTATTTTTGTGTGTACGAAGAATATTTTAGAATTTCTTGGGTTCATTGTCAGACACTGGAATTTAGAATAAGATGATACTACCTTAGTTGTTTTCTGTGAGGATAACTCTTAGATCAAGGCTTGTAGGCATTTACTATTTGTGGATGCTTGAACACAATTAAGGCTGCTGTAAATAGGGCACTACACCGGGCAAAAGATTTCTAACCTAACTTAACTTTGCAGCAATTAATGATTTTCTCGAATAAGATTTCACCTATCAATGGAAGATAATTATGTTCGCGTGATCGTTATACAGCATGCGAATTCGTACAAAACAATTGAATAATTTATCGCGTATTACAATTGTAACATTTGTGCACGTCGCGACTTTTCAGCACGGCACGGTTCAACATCGGTATTATGGTATGATCGGTATTACCTCTCGAAATTTCAAGATGGCATTCTCACAAAAGATTAGGTCGATATGTTACGTCGCAGGATCGATTCGAGCACTATTCAAAAAATCGCGAAGATTCTCATCAATCGATTCCTCTCAAAAAATTATATGGTGCAACCTGGTGCACCAAATAATTGATTCTAGCACTTTTCAGGATCGAGAAAATTTTGGACAATCGGATATTTGCGTTGACAAAGAAGAAAAAAAGTTACAGATTCAAAATCAGTACAAGGAGCATGTTACATTATTGTTATTAAAAAAATGGTTGTTACAGAATGTGAAAGCACACTTTCTCGTCAGCACATTATATATACAGTTTACGTGTCACACTCACACATACAAAATTACACAAGGCATTAATAACACAGGATGCACCGTAATCACTGAGTAAACAATGTTTTCGAAATTGATGCACACGCTAATTACATTATGTGTGCAATTCTTATATATTGTAACATGGAGGCGTGAAAGTAAAAATAAACTGAATTAAAATGATGAAATTCCTGTCTATATCTAATCGGTGGAAACTTATTTCGGCTTAGCAGCGAATTTAGCTGCTATTTGTTTTTTTTTTTTGTCAAACTTGTTGAATTTTTGTTTTTTTTTCTTATCAGCTTTCTGCCCTTGAAAACCACCACCCGATTTGCTGCCTGGCTGCTCACTCCCTTTTTGCCTCTGTTGTTCACCTTGTGAACGCTTCTGTTTTGCCTCTTTCCTCTGTTGAGCATTCTGACTATTGTGCGTCTACAGCAAAAATACATGATTTAGCAACATTACAGATTGTATACTATGGTCAACATACGTATATTGTTATGACAATAAACAATACGAGTGGATGTTAATTGACACAATTTCATGATGAATAGAACATGAAATAATCGCATTAATGACTGTCTGATATATAGAATACTCACAGCTACTGCAATTGGGTCAGAGTTGTCTTTGTGCCTTTTTGGTGCACTACCTTGAATCTGTTTGGAATGAGACCTTTTCTGACTTAACGGTCCCTGTTTCTTGTCAGACGAAGATTTATCTGTGCATACATTCACCCTAATGACTCGATTGACAAGAGTAGTGCCATTAAGCTTGAGTGCTAGGGCGACTGAGTCGGCATTTTCGAAATTGATGTATCCAAAGCCCTTGCCTATTTTGGTTTTCTTATCTCTGACAATTCGTACAGATACAATTTTACCACAATCCGCAAAGTGGGACCAAATAGAGTTGTCATCAATTTCTACAATAAAAAATATGATATTGAAATGAATAAAATGAGTTACAAAAAAAAATAAAGTGACAGTAAATCTCTTCATATATTCTATGCATTTTTTGTTTAAATTATACTCACTGAAAGGCAAATTGCCCAGGAAGACAGCCTTTTTTTGGTCAGGTTTAGGACCGTTGCCTCCAACCAAATCAACCCTCAAGAAGTATTCATTAAACTTGTGTCCATTCATTGAAAGAGCTTTCTTTGCTGCATCATCAGCATGGTATCTGATGTATGCATGCAACGAGGATACAACTGGATGGAGTTGGTCTCTTTTAATAACAGATAGCTTCTTTGAGGTTTTACTATCCTTTCCAATGCCTCCTCTTATTCTGATTACCTCAATAGTTCCAAACTTTTTGAACAGTTTTATCAACTGTTCTTTTACCACATCTTTGGGAAGGTTTCCGACGTATATCGACCGTTTATTTCTGGCATCAACTTCTTGTGGCGTGAGTTCTTTACCCGAGTCATCTGCAGATTTACCATCTGCCAAATCTTCATCGTCGTCATCTTCCTCCTCATCATCATTTTCAGAATCATTTTCTAGCATGGAAAGCTTAGAAGTTTCCGTGTCGTCTTCAGCATCATCGCTATCCTCATCTTCTTCATCATCATCGCTGTCCTCTTCTTCATCCTCGTCATCGTCCTCCTCAGCTACTACTTTCTGTTTTTTGATTGGTGAAGTATGATCTTCATCCTCCTCTTCATCGCTAATATCCTCGTCGTCATCCTCCTCCTCGTCATTATCAGTGAAATCTTCGTCGTCATCATCATCAGCTAGGCTTTGTCCCAACAAGGCTTTCAATCCAGGTCCAGAATCACTGACGGAATCATCTGTATCACCTTCACTACTAGAGTCTTCCTCTTCTTCCTCTTCCGCATCGTCGCTTTGCTCAACGCTTGGCTTAAGTCCCTTAAACTGTTTGACTCCTTTGTTGACAACCTCCTCCTCCTCTTCTTCTTCTTCCTCTTCCTCCTCCTCCTCCTCCTCGTCCTCCTTCTCCTCCCCTTTTTCCTCATCACCATTGTCGTCAAAATCCGAATCATCATCATCCGAATCTTCAGCTAGACTGTTGCCCAATATATCGATGATGCCAACATCTTCATTAGATACTTCATCCCCCTCGGAGTTACTGTCAGCCTCCTCATCACTAACATCCTCGTTTACTTCAACACCTTCGTTGATATCCTCATAATAAGTATCAGAGTCTTCCTCCTCATCTGAGCCATACACAACACTTTTCCATTGATATCTAGGAAATTTCCGAGCCGGCGATTTTCCCACAGGAATTTTTTTCTTATTCCCAGGTGAAGCCTGATCGTTATTCGAAATATTAGGCTTACTGTTACCTTTGGGCTTAGGGGTGTTTAATGGTGTGTTCACCTTTCCTTTCGGTGTGTTGTTCTCTGTGTTTTGATTGCCTTTGCCTTTGGTTGTACCGTTTATCAAAGCGACCTTGCCAGTTGGTGTTTTCTTAAATTTTGGCGTCTTGTTCTTACCAATAGATGTGTTTTTCACCCCTTTCAAATCATCCTTTGGTGTTGAGGCCTGACTTTTCGGCGTCATCGACTTTGCCTTAGTCATTGTAAGTCTATTCTTTTGACTCAAAAATTGCAACACAATCGATAATTCCTTCTGGGATTTCACTGCGAACATTAACATAAATGGGAATCAATTTAAGTAAAAAAATTAAACAGTTTTAATCCTATTGTAATAATATTTTGACGATGAACATATTTATGGACGCTCAAAGTGTATGAATGCCTTTTCTGAAACGCAGTTTGAACTCGATTAATTAAATTGACGGGAATTAGACTGGTAAAATTTCCCGGGAAATTGAAAGAAATACATAAAAATGGTGGTGCCACGAATCACCTTAACGGCCGGCGTTATCGATTTCGAGTATCAAAATGACTGAAAATATTGTCTCAAAGTTCGTATTCGATGAAAGAAGAAATGGATCTGTGTCTCATTGATCGTTGAACGATTTTTTTACGCGGATCTCGCATTAAAGAAACCCGGTACTATAGATTTGCGGCTTGATTAACCTCCTACGTGTGGCGGACGAGAGATATTCTGTACATTATGGAAATAAACATTTTTAACTAAATTAAGTATAGACTTTGAAAGAACTGATGCCCGACTGTGAGGGAAATACCTGAATTGCAATGTTTAGTCAGTACTCACCTTTCGATCTTCGGCTAAAATTTAAACTGATTACTCAAACAACGCTAATCTTTCGACCTTCTCGTGGCCTGGCGGTAACAGGAATCTCAACCTTCACCATTACCTCTTGCACGACTTTGACCGGAAAATGCGATGTATTCGACGCTCGTAGTTTGCGCAGATGACTGCCGCGTCTCCGTGGTATGGTAAAAAAAAAAACTGAAGTGACCTGGATCACCGTCGGTGTTAGTTCCACATCAGTGGCGTCGGTAATGGCAGTGCCCTGCATTAATTGTAAACCTAGGCCATTGACTGAAAAATACAGGGATAGTTATTCTTATGGATTTTGGTGTGTAAAACGGCACTTCACAGAGATAATGGTCTTAATTCGTCGTTAACATTCTCTATTTAGCGTAATTACGCTGACAGAAGCGTTGACTGAAGAATATAAAGACAGTTGCCCTAATGGGCTTTTGTGTGACAACCGAAAATCGTCGTGCGCTTACGCCCCCTGAGATGTTCCAACGGTAGAGTTGACAACTTATTGCAGAACATAAGAGAGTTACCGATTTCGACACGATGCTGGCTGCATTCACCTTCCGAGCAACACAGTCTTCGCAACGGTAAGCCCAAGCCAGTACGTATCCTCTGTGTACTTACCGACTTGTCGGTGATACAAGAAATTAATAATGAGAACAAACTTCTTCCGAAATTCGTAGCAAAACAGTGATTTAATTGAAGTATATTTACCCGAGATCAGAATGTATACATAGATTATAAATGATGATAGATCAGATGCAATAATGATGCGGAGACCAAAAAGTATATTTGTATATGCGGTCCATGTACGATATTGATATTATATGATGCATTTAGGACTAATACGTGATGTATACTGTAAATTTTATAATTTTCCAGGAGACAAACTAGATTATCTACAATAATACGGCTATAATATGAAAAGAGAAGAATTATTCATTTCGAAATGGGATTCTATTCGACACGCGCTCGATGTATTCCATAACATTAGTATTCATAATTATTCCAACAACTTTTCATTTGCTCTCTTGATCTTGAATTTTCGAAGGCATGGAATCAAAACGCTGATTTAGCTAGGCGCAAGTGAAGTATCTACGTTGAGTAATTTTGATCGAGATGAAATGGATGCTCGGTATCTGAGAGAGTATTTAACGCAGTGTAGTGATTTAAAGATCTAATAAGGTGATACGGAGAGAAACGACGAAGCTTCATAAAACTTCAAGTGTATTTGAATACACATTTAAAAGGTACGCGCAAAATTTTTTATCATCCAACTGTCGCAGTACGGCAGCGTTATTCGCTGACCCGTTGACTGACGAATATATCTTTAGTCAACGGCTGACCTTCGAAGGGCCTAGCCGCTTGAGTCTATAATCGGCAGGAAGGATAAGTGCGTATTTCTTGTGTGAAATGTGAAAACTAACATCATTATACATCATGTCATATCATATCATCATACATCATACATCATCATGCATAGTATTAAAGTTCGAAACCAAAGTTTGGATGTCGGATGTTCAGAAAGTGACGTCACCGAAAAGTTTTTTTCTCTTGACATCATCGATCCGCTTGAAAATCTGCTAGCCGAATTCCTCAGTCTGGAAACAACAGCACAGCGGACGGATAAGAATCGCGCTCCGCAGATTTCAACTACCGGGTTCTCTACTTCCTGGATCCTGCGCTCCGGGTCCGTTTCCTGATGCAACTTGACTTCCGGGACAAGCGCTTCGTAATTTCTGCGCTCCGGGTCCACTACCTGCTAAAACTCGACTTCCAGGACAAGCGCTCCGTAGTTCTGGCTGTCCAGGTCCTTGACCTAGTGACTTTTGACCGTTGGGACTAATTTTCCGTAGTTCTGGCTATTCAGGTCCTCCACCTGGTGGATCTTGAGATCTAGGAAAAGCGCTCCGTAGTTTTGGCTGTCCAAGTTCTTGATATGGTGACTTTTGACCAAGCGCTCCGTGGTTCCTGCGCTCCAAGTACGCACCTGGTGAAAATTGACTTCCAGGATAACCGCTCCGTGGTTTCTGCGTTCAAGTTTCGCTAGCTGGTGTAGCTCGACTTCCAGGACAAGCGCTCCGGGGTTCCTGTTTCATGTTTACAATAGATTATTTAAATTCATTTTTCAATGGGGTAAGCCTTACTGTTTTTTTGAACGAAAAACCTTCAGTCTCCGATTCGATTTTTATGACCATTGACTGACTAATTGGACCCGCAGGAACTCAGGAAACGCAGCGTAAGGAGCGTAGGACCAACAGCAGAAAAAGTACGAAGGAAACAGCACCAGCTGAAAAATATCAGAAACACTGGTTCTGGTTTTTTGGCTGTAACTTCTGATCCGTCATTCGCAGCGCATTGGGACTGCGCCAAATCGATTCCTCTCGCGAAACTACGTCGGCATAGTGCATGAAAGAATTTATTCCGGCACTTTTCAAAATTGCCCAATTTTTCGCAAAAAACACGAAAGGGTAAGCCTTACTGTTTTTTTGAGCGAAAAACTTTGAGTCTCCGATTCGCTTTTTATGGCCACTTGCTGACTAATTGGACCCCCAGGAACTCGAAAACGCAGTAAAAAGAGCGCAGGACCAACGGCAAAGAAAGTACGAAGGAAAGAGCACCAGCTGAAAAATATCACAGACACCGGTTCTGGTTTTTTGGCTTTAACTTCTGATCCGTTGCTCTCAGCGCATTGGGATGAAAATTTTCGCCAAAAACGCAAAGGGGTTAGCCTTACTTTTTTTTCATTTTTCGACCAAAAAATTTTTGGTCTCAGATTCGATTAGTATGACCCTTTCCTGACTAATTGGAACCCCAGGAACTCAGAAAATGCAGCGAAAGTAGCTTGGGATCAACAGCAAAGTAGTTACGATGCAAAAAGCACCAGCTGAAAAATGTCAAAAACTCAGGTTCTCGTTTTCGGCTTTAACTCTTCGCACGTTGCTCGCAGCGTATCGGGACTGCGCCCAATCGATTTCTCTCGCAGAATCACGTCGAAATAGTGCATGAAACAATTTATTCCAGCACTTTTCAAAATCGCGAAAATTTTCGCCAAAAATGCAAAGGGGTTAGCCTTACTTTTTTTTAATTTTTCGACCAAAGAATGTTTGGTCCCAGATTCGATTAGTATGACCCTTTCCTGACTAATTGGAACCCCAGAAACTCAGAAAAAGCAGCGAAAGTAGCCTGGGATCAACAGCAAAAAAATTACGATGGAAAAAGCACCAGCTGAAAAATGTCGAAAATTCAGGTTTTCGTTTTTTGGCTGTAACTTTCGATGCGTTGATCGCAGCGTATTGGGACTGCGCCCAATCGATTTCTCTCGCAAAATTACGTCGGAATAGTGCCCCAATTAATTTATTCCAGCACTTTTGAAAATCGCGAAAATTTTCGCCAAAAATACAAAGGGGTTAACCTTCCTTTTTTTTTGACCAAAAAATTTTTCGTCTCGGAATTGATTCGTATGACTTTTTCCCGACCGATTGGACCCCAAGGAACTCAGAAAACGCAGCAAAAGGAGCGTGGGATCAACGGGAGAGAAGATACGAGGAAATAAGCACCTGCCGAAAAATGTCAAAAATTCTGGTTTTCGTTTTTTGGCTGTAACTTTCGATGCGTTGATCGCAGCGTATTGGGACTGCGCCCAATCGATTTCTCTCGCAAAATCACGTGGGGATAGTGCATGAAACAATTTATTCCAGCACTTTTGAAAATCGCGAAAATTTTTGCCAAAAATACAAAGGGGTTAACCTTCCTTTTTTTTTGACCAAAAAATTTTTCGTCTCAGAATTGATTCGTATGACTCTTTCCCGACCAATTGGACCCCAAGGAACTCAGAAAACGCAGCAAAAGGAGCGTGGGATCAACGGGAGAGAAGATACAAGGAAAAAAGCACCTGCTGAAAAATGTCGAAAATTCGGGTTTTCGTTTTTTGGCTGTAACTTTCGATGCGTTGATCGCAGCGTATTGGGACTGCGCCCAATCGATTTCTCTCGCAAAATTACGTCGAAATAGTGCCACAATTACTTTATTCCGGCACTTTTGAAAATCGCGAAAATTTTCGCCAAAAATACAAAGGGGTTAACCTTCCTTTTTTTTTGACCAAAAAATTTTTCGTCTCAGAATTAATTCGTATGACTCTTTCCCGACCAATTGGACCCCAAGGAACTCAGAAAACGCAGCAAAAGGAGCGTGGGATCAACGGGAGAGAAGATACGAGGAAAAAAGCACCTGCTGAAAAATGTCGAAAATTCGGGTTTTCGTTTTTTGGCTGTAACTTGCGATGCGTTGATCGCAGCGTATTATGACTGCGCCCAATCGATTTCTCTCGCAAAATTACGTCGAAATAGTAACACAATTACTTTATTCCGGCTCTTTTGAAAATCGCGAAAATTTTTGCCAAAAATACAAAGGGGTTAACCTTCCTTTTTTTTTGACCAAAAAATTTTTCGTCTCAGAATTGATTCGTATGACTCTTTCCCGAACAATTGGACCCCAAGGAACTCAGAAAACGCAGCAAAAGGAGCGTGGGATCAACGGGAGAGAAGATACGAGGAAAAAAGCACCTGCTGAAAAATGTCGAAAATTCAGGTTCTCTTTTTTTGGCTGTAACTTCCGATGCGTTGATCGCAGCGTATTGGGACTGCGCCCAATCGATTTCTCTCGCAAAATTACGTCGGAATAGTGCCACAATTTATTCATTCCAGCACTTTTGAAAATCGCGAAAATTTTCGCCAAAAATACAAAGGGGTTAACCTTCCTTTTTTTTTGACCAAAAAATTTTTCGTCTCGGAATTGATTCGTATGACTTTTTCCCGACCGATTGGACCCCAAGGAACTCAGAAAACGCAGCAAAAGGAGCGTGGGATCAACGGGAGAGAAGATACGAGGAAATAAGCACCTGCCGAAAAATGTCAAAAATTCTGGTTTTCGTTTTTTGGCTGTAACTTTCGATGCGTTGATCGCAGCGTATTGGGACTGCGCCCAATCGATTTCTCTCGCAAAATCACGTGGGGATAGTGCATGAAACAATTTATTCCAGCACTTTTGAAAATCGCGAAAATTTTTGCCAAAAATACAAAGGGGTTAACCTTCCTTTTCTTTTGACCAAAAAATTTTTCGTCTCAGAATTGATTCGTATGACTCTTTCCCGACCAATTGGACCCCAAGGAACTCAGAAAACGCAGCAAAAGGAGCGTGGGATCAACGGGAGAGAAGATACGAGGAAAAAAGCACCTGCTGAAAAATGTCGAAAATTCAGGTTCTCGTTTTTTGGCTGTAACTTCCGATGCGTTGATCGCAGCGTATTGGGACTGCGTCCAATCGATTTCTCTTGCAAAATCACGTAGGGATAGTGCATGAAACAATTTATTCCAGCACTTTTGAAAATCGCGAAAATTTTTGCCAAAAATACAAAGGGGTTAACCTTCCTTTTCTTTTGACCAAAAAATTTTTCGTCTCAGAATTGATTCGTATGACTCTTTCCCGACCAATTGGACCCCAAGGAACTCAGAAAACGCGGCAAAAGGAGCGTGGGATCAACGGGAGAGAAGATACGAGGAAAAAAGCACCTGCTGAAAAATGTCGAAAATTCGGGTTTTCGTTTTTTGGCTGTAACTTGCGATGCGTTGATCGCAGCGTATTATGACTGCGCCCAATCGATTTCTCTCGCAAAATTACGTCGAAATAGTAACACAATTACTTTATTCCGGCTCTTTTGAAAATCGCGAAAATTTTTGCCAAAAATACAAAGGGGTTAACCTTCCTTTTTTTTTGACCAAAAAATTTTTCGTCTCAGAATTGATTCGTATGACTCTTTCCCGAACAATTGGACCCCAAGGAACTCAGAAAACGCAGCAAAAGGAGCGTGGGATCAACGGGAGAGAAGATACGAGGAAAAAAGCACCTGCTGAAAAATGTCGAAAATTCAGGTTCTCTTTTTTTGGCTGTAACTTCCGATGCGTTGATCGCAGCGTATTGGGACTGCGCCCAATCGATTTCTCTCGCAAAATTACGTCGGAATAGTGCCACAATTTATTCATTCCAGCACTTTTGAAAATCGCGAAAATTTTCGCCAAAAATACAAAGGGGTTAACCTTCCTTTTTTTTTGACCAAAAAATATTTCGTCTCAGAATTGATTCGTATGACTCTTTCCCGACCAATTGGACCCCAAGGAACTCAGAAAAAGCAGCGAAAGTAGCCTGGGATCAACAGCAAAGAAATTACGATGGAAAAAGCACCAGCTGAAAAATGTCGAAAATTCAGGTTTTCGTTTTTTGGCTGTAACTTTCGATGCGTTGATCGCGGCGTATTGGGACTGCGCCCAATCGATTTCTCTCGCAAAATTACGTCGGAATAGTGCCCCAATTAATTTATTCCAGCACTTTTGAAAATCGCGAAAATTTTCGCCAAAAATACAAAGGGGTAACCTTCCTTTTTTTGGACCAAAATATTTTTCGTCTCGGAATTGATTCGTATGACTCTTTCCCGACCGATTGGACCCCAAGGAACTCAGAAAACGCAGCAAAAGGAGCGTGGGATCAACGGGAGAGAAGATACGAGGAAATAAGCACCTGCCGAAAAATGTCAAAAATTCTGGTTTTCGTTTTTTGGCTGTAACTTTCGATGCGTTGATCGCAGCGTATTGGGACTGCGCCCAATCGATTTCTCTCGCAAAATCACGTGGGGATAGTGCATGAAACAATTTATTCCAGCACTTTTGAAAATCGCGAAAATTTTTGCCAATAATACAAAGGGGTTAACCTTCCTTTTTTTTCGACCAAAAAATTTTTCGTCTCAGAATTGATTCGTATGACTCTTTCCCGACCAATTGGACCCCAAGAAACTCAGAGAACGCAGCAAAAGGAGCGTGGGATCAACGGGAGAGAAGATACGAGAAAAAAAGCACCTGCTGAAAAATGTCAAAAATTCGGGTTTTCGTTTTTTGGCTGTAACTTTCGATGCGTTGATCGCAGCGTATTGGGACTGCGCCCAATCGATTTCTCTCGCAAAATTACGTCGAAATAGTGCTACAATTACTTTATTCCGGCACTTTTGAAAATCGCGAAAATTTTCGCCAAAAATACAAAGGGGTTAACCTTCCTTTTTTTTTGACCAAAAAATTTTTCGTCTCAGAATTGATTCGTATGACTCTTTCCCGACCAATTGGACCCCAAGGAACTCAGAAAACGCAGCAAAAGGAGCGTGGGATCAACGGGAGAGAAGATACGAGGAAAAAAGCACCTGCTGAAAAATGTCGAAAATTCGGGTTTTCGTTTTTTGGCTGTAACTTTCGATGCGTTGATCGCAGCGTATTGGGACTGCGCCCAATCGATTTCTCTCGCTAAATTACGTCGGAATAGTGCCACAATTTATTCATTCCAGCACTTTTGAAAATCGCGAAAATTTTCGCCAAAAATACAAAGGGGTTAACCTTCCTTTTTTTTTGACCAAAAAATATTTCGTCTCAGAATTGATTCGTATGACTCTTTCCCGAACAATTGGACCCCAAGGAACTCAGAAAACGCAGCAAAAGGAGCGTGGGATCAACGGGAGAGAAGATACGAGGAAAAAAGCACCTGCTGAAAAATGTCCAAAATTCAAGTTTTCGTTTTTTGACTGTAGCTTCCCATGCGTTGATCGCAGCGTATTGGGACTGCGCCCAATCGATTTCTCTCGCAAAATTACGTCGAAATAGTGCTACAATTACTTTATTCCGGCACTTTTGAAAATCGCGAAAATTTTCACCAAAAATACAAAGGGGTTAACCTTCCTTTTTTTTTGACCAAAAAATTTTTCGTCTCAGAATTGATTCGTATGACTCTTTCCCGACCAATTGGACCCCAAGGAACTCAGAAAACGCAGCAAAAGGAGCATGGGATCAACGGGAGAGAAGATACGAGGAAAAAAGCACCTGCTGAAAAATGTCGAAAATTCAGGTTTTCGTTTTTTGGCTGTAACTTTCGATGCGTTGATCGCAGCGTATTGGGACTGCGCCCAATCGATTTCTCTCGCAAAATTACGTCGGAATAGTGCCACAATTTATTCATTCCAGCACTTTTGAAAATCGCGAAAATTTTCGCCAAAAATACAAAGGGGTTAACCTTCCTTTTTTTTTGACCAAAAAATTTTTCGTCTCCGAATTGATTCGTATGACTCTTTCCCGATCAATTGGACCCCAAGAAACTCAGAGAACGCAGCAAAAGGAGCGTGGGATCAACGGGAGAGAAGATACGAGGAAATAAGCACCTGCCGAAAAATGTCAAAAATTCTGGTTTTCGTTTTTTGGCTGTAACTTTCGATGCGTTGATCGCAGCGTATTGGGACTGCGCCCAATCGATTTCTCTCGCAAAATCACGTGGGGATAGTGCATGAAACAATTTATTCCAGCACTTTTGAAAATCGCGAAAATTTTTGCCAATAATACAAAGGGGTTAACCTTCCTTTTTTTTTGACCAAAAAATTTTTCGTCTCAGAATTGATTCGTATGACTCTTTCCCGACCAATTGGACCCCAAGAAACTCAGAGAACGCAGCAAAAGGAGCGTGGGATCAACGGGAGAGAAGATACGAGAAAAAAAGCACCTGCTGAAAAATGTCAAAAATTCGGGTTTTCGTTTTTTGGCTGTAACTTTCGATGCGTTGATCGCAGCGTATTGGGACTGCGCCCAATCGATTTCTCTCGCAAAATTACGTCGAAATAGTGCTACAATTACTTTATTCCGGCACTTTTGAAAATCGCGAAAATTTTCGCCAAAAATACAAAGGGGTTAACCTTCCTTTTTTTTTGACCAAAAAATTTTTCGTCTCAGAATTGATTCGTATGACTCTTTCCCGACCAATTGGACCCCAAGGAACTCAGAAAACGCAGCAAAAGGAGCGTGGGATCAACGGGAGAGAAGATACGAGGAAAAAAGCACCTGCTGAAAAATGTCGAAAATTCGGGTTTTCGTTTTTTGGCTGTAACTTTCGATGCGTTGATCGCAGCGTATTGGGACTGCGCCCAATCGATTTCTCTCGCTAAATTACGTCGGAATAGTGCCACAATTTATTCATTCCAGCACTTTTGAAAATCGCGAAAATTTTCGCCAAAAATACAAAGGGGTTAACCTTCCTTTTTTTTTGACCAAAAAATATTTCGTCTCAGAATTGATTCGTATGACTCTTTCCCGAACAATTGGACCCCAAGGAACTCAGAAAACGCAGCAAAAGGAGCGTGGGATCAACGGGAGAGAAGATACGAGGAAAAAAGCACCTGCTGAAAAATGTCCAAAATTCAAGTTTTCGTTTTTTGACTGTAGCTTCCCATGCGTTGATCGCAGCGTATTGGGACTGCGCCCAATCGATTTCTCTCGCAAAATTACGTCGAAATAGTGCTACAATTACTTTATTCCGGCACTTTTGAAAATCGCGAAAATTTTCGCCAAAAATACAAAGGGGTTAACCTTCCTTTTTTTTTGACCAAAAAATTTTTCGTCTCCGAATTGATTCGTATGACTCTTTCCCGATCAATTGGACCCCAAGGAACTCAGAAAACGCAGCAAAAGGAGCGTGGGATCATCGGGAGAGAAGATACGAGGAAAGAAGCACCTGCTGAAAAATGTCGAAAATTCGGGTTTTCGTTTTTTGGCTGTAACTTTCGATGCGTTGATCGCAGCGTATTGGGACTGCGCCCAATCGATTTTTCTCGCAAAATTACGTCGGAATAGTGCCACAATTAATTTATTCCAGCACTTTTGCAAATCGCGAAAATTTTCGCCAAAAATACAAAGGGGTCAACCTTCCTTTTTTCTTGACCAAAAAATTTTTCGTCCCAGAATTGATTCGTATGACTCTTTCCCGACCAATTGGACCCCAAGGAGCTCAGAAAACGCAGCAAAAAGAGCGTTGGATCAACGGGAGAGAAGATACGAGGAAAAAAGCACCTGCTGAAAAATGTCCAAAATTCAAGTTTTCGTTTTTTGGCTGTAGCTTCCCATGCGTTGATCGCAGCGTATTGGGACTGCGCCCAATCGATTTCTCTCGCAAAATTACGTCGAAATAGTGCTACAATTACTTTATTCCGGCACTTTTGAAAATCGCGAAAATTTTCGCCAAAAATACAAAGGGGTTAACCTTCCTTTTTTTTTGACCAAAAAATTTTTCGTTTCAGAATTGATTCGTATGACTCTTTCCCGACCAATTGGACCCCAAGGAACTCAGAAAACGCAGCAAAAGGAGCATGGGATCAACGGGAGAGAAGATACGAGGAAAAAAGCACCTGCTGAAAAATGTCGAAAATTCGGGTTTTCGTTTTTTGGCTGTAACTTTCGATGCGTTGATCGCAGCGTATTGGGACTGCGCCCAATCGATTTTTCTCGCAAAATTACGTCGGAATAGTGCCACAATTAATTTATTCCAGCACTTTTGCAAATCGCGAAAATTTTCGCCAAAAATACAAAGGGGTCAACCTTCCTTTTTTCTTGACCAAAAAATTTTTCGTCCCAGAATTGATTCGTATGACTCTTTCCCGACCAATTGGACCCCAAGGAGCTCAGAAAACGCAGCAAAAAGAGCGTTGGATCAACGGGAGAGAAGATACGAGGAAAAAAGCACCTGCTGAAAAATGTCCAAAATTCAAGTTTTCGTTTTTTGGCTGTAGCTTCCCATGCGTTGATCGCAGCGTATTGGGACTGCGCCCAATCGATTTCTCTCGCAAAATTACGTCGAAATAGTGCTACAATTACTTTATTCCGGCACTTTTGAAAATCGCGAAAATTTTCGCCAAAAATACAAAGGGGTTAACCTTCCTTTTTTTTTGACCAAAAAATTTTTCGTCTCAGAATTGATTCGTATGACTCTTTCCCGACCAATTGGACCCCAAGGAACTCAGAAAACGCAGCAAAAGGAGCATGGGATCAACGGGAGAGAAGATACGAGGAAAAAAGCACCTGCTGAAAAATGTCGAAAATTCGGGTTTTCGTTTTTTGGCTGTAACTTTCGATGCGTTGATCGCAGCGTATTGGGACTGCGCCCAATCGATTTCTCTCGCAAAATTACGTCGGAATGGTGCCACAATTAATTTATTCCAGCACTTTTGAAAATCGCGAAAATTTTCGCCAAAAATACAAAGGGGTTAACCTTCCTTTTTTTTTGACCAAAAAATTTTTCGTCTCAGAATTGATTCGTATGACTCTTTCCCGACCAATTGGACCCCAAGGAACTCAGAAAACGCAGCAAAAGGAGCGTGGGATCAACGGGAGAGAAGATACGAGGAAAAAAGCACCTGCTGAAAAATGTCTAAAATTCAAGTTCTCGTTTTTTGGCTGTAACTTCCCATGCGTTGATCGCAGCGTATTGGGACTGCGCCCAATCGATTTCTCTCGCAAAATTACGTCGGAATAGTGCCACAATTTATTCATTCCAGCACTTTTGAAAATCGCGAAAATTTTCGCCAAAAATACAAAGGGGTTAACCTTCCTTTTTTTTTGACCAAAAAATATTTTGTCTCAGAATTGATTCGTATGACTCTTTCCCGACCAATTGGACCCCAAGGAACTCAGAAAACGCAGCAAAAGGAGCGTGGGATCAACGGGAGAGAAGATACAAGGAAAAAAGCACCTGCTGAAAAATGTCCAAAATTCAGGTTCTCGTTTTTTGGCTGTAACTTCCGATGCGTTGATCGCAGCGTATTGGGACTGCGCCCAATCGATTTCTCTCGCAAAATTACGTCGGAATAGTGCCACAATTAATTTATTCCAGCACTTTTGAAAATCGCGAAAATTTTCGCCAAAAATACAAAGGGGTTAACCTTCCTTTTTTTTTGACCAAAAAATTTTTCGTCTCAGAATTGATTCGTATGACTCTTTCCCGACCAATTGGACCCCAAGGAACTCAGAAAACGCAGCAAAAGGAGCGTGGGATCAACGGGAGAGAAGATACGAGGAAAAAAGCACCTGCTGAAAAATGTCCAAAATTCAAGTTCTCGTTTTTTGGCTGTAACTTCCCATGCGTTGATCGCAGCGTATTGGGACTGCGCTCAATCGATTTCTCTCGCAAAATTACGTCGGAATAGTGCCACAATTTATTCATTCCAGCACTTTTGAAAATCGCGAAAATTTTCGCCAAAAATACAAAGGGGTTAGCCTTACTTTTTTTTGGGCAAAAAACTTTTGGTCCCAGATTTGATTCAAATGACCCTTACCTGACTGATTGGAAACCAGGAACTCAGAAAACGCAGCAAAAGGAGCGTGGGATCAACGGGAGAGAAGATACGAGGAAAAAAGCACCTGCTGAAAAATGTCCAAAATTCAGGTTCTCGTTTTTCGGCTGTAACTTCCGATGCGTTGATCGCAGCGTATTGGGACTGCGTCCAATCGATTTCTCTTGCAAAATCACGTAGGGATAGTGCATGAAACAATTTATTCCAGCACTTTTGAAAATCGCGAAAATTTTCGCCAAAAATACAAAGGGGTTAACCTTCCTTTTTTTTTGACCAAAAAATTTTTCGTCTCAGAATTGATTCGTATGACTCTTTCCCGACCAATTGGACCCCAAGGAACTCAGAAAACGCGGCAAAAGGAGCGTGGGATCAACGGGAGAGAAGATACGAGGAAAAAAGCACCTGCTGAAAAATGTCGAAAATTCGGGTTTTCGTTTTTTGGCTGTAACTTTCGATGCGTTGATCGCAGCGTATTGGGACTGCGCCCAATCGATTTCTCTCGCAAAATTACGTCGGAATAGTGCCACCATTTATTCATTCCAGCACTTTTGAAAATCGCGAAAATTTTCGCCAAAAATACAAAGGGGTTAACCTGCCTTTTTTTTTGACCAAAAAATATTTTGTCTCAGAATTGATTCGTATGACTCTTTCCCGACCAATTGGACCCCAAGGAACTCAGAAAACGCAGCAAAAGGAGCATGGGATCAACGGGAGAGAAGATACGAGGAAAAAAGCACCTGCTGAAAAATGTCGAAAATTCGGGTTTTCGTTTTTTGGCTGTAACTTTCGATGCGTTGATCGCAGCGTATTGGGACTGCGCCCAATCGATTTCTCTCGCAAAATTACGTCGGAATAGTGCCACAATTTATTCATTCCAGCACTTTTGAAATTCGCGAAAATTTTCGCCAAAAATACAAAGGGGTTAACCTTCCTTTTTTTTTGACCAAAAAATTTTTCGTCTCAGAATTGATTCGTATGACTCTTTCCCGACCAATTGGACCCCAAGGAACTCAGAAAACGCAGCAAAAGGAGCGTGGGATCAACGGGAGAGAAGATACGAGGAAAAAAGCACCTGCTGAAAAATGTCCAAAATTCAAGTTCTCGTTTTTTGGCTGTAACTTCCCATGCGTTGATCGCAGCGTATTGGGACTGCGCCCAATCGATTTCTCTCGCAAAATTACGTCGGAATGGTGCCACAATTAATTTATTCCAGCACTTTTGAAAATCGCGGAAATTTTCGCCAAAAATACAAAGGGGTTAACCTTCCTTTTTTTTTCACCAAAAAATTTTTCGTCTCAGAATTGATTCGTATGACTCTTTCCCGACCAATTGGACCCCAAGAAACTCAAAAAACGCAGCAAAAGGAGCGTGGGATCAACGGGAGAGAAGATACGAGGAAAAAAGCACCTGCTGAAAAATGTCGAAAATTCGGGTTTTCGTTTTTTGGCTGTAACTTTCGATGCGTTGATCGCAGCGTATTGGGACTGCGCCCAATCGATTTCTCTCGCAAAATTACGTCGGAATAGTGCCACAATTTATTCATTCCAGCACTTTTGAAAATCGCGAAAATTTTCGCCAAAAATACAAAGGGGTTAACCTTCCTTTTTTTTTGACCAAAAAATATTTCGTCTCAGAATTGATTCGTATGACTCTTTCCCGACCAATTGGACCCCAAGGAACTCAGAAAAAGCAGCGAAAGTAGCCTGGGATCAACAGCAAAGAAATTACGATGGAAAAAGCACCAGCTGAAAAATGTCGAAAATTCAGGTTTTCGTTTTTTGGCTGTAACTTTCGATGCGTTGATCGCAGCGTATTGGGATTGCGCCCAATCGATTTCTCTCGCAAAATTACGTCGGAATAGTGCCCCAATTAATTTATTCCAGCACTTTTGAAAATCGCGAAAATTTTCGCCAAAAATACAAAGGGGTTAACCTTCCTTTTTTTGGACCAAAATATTTTTCGTCTCGGAATTGATTCGTATGACTCTTTCCCGACCGATTGGACCCCAAGGAACTCAGAAAACGCAGCAAAAGGAGCGTGGGATCAACGGGAGAGAAGATACGAGGAAATAAGCACCTGCTGAAAAATGTCAAAAATTCGGGTTTTCGTTTTTTGGCTGTAACTTTCGATGCGTTGATCGCAGCGTATTGGGACTGCGCCCAATCGATTTCTCTCTCAAAATTACGTCGGAATAGTGCCACAATTCATTCATTCCAGCACTTTTGAAAATCGCGAAAATTTTCGCCAAAAATACAAAGGGGTTAACCTTTCTTTTTTTTTGACCAAAAAATTTTTCGTCGCAGAATTGATTCGTATGACTCTTTCCCGACCAATTGGAACCCAAGGAACTCAGAAAACGCAGCAAAAGGAGCGTGGGATCAACGGGAGAGAAGATACGAGGAAAAAAGCACCTGCTGAAAAATGTCCAAAATTCAGGTTCTCGTTTTTTGGCTGTAACTTCCGATGCGTTGATCGCAGCGTATTGGGACTGCGCCCAATCGATTTTTCTCGCAAAATTATGTCGGAATAGTGCCACAATTAATTTATTCCAGCACTTTTGAAAATCGCGAAAATTTTCGCCAAAAATACAAAGGGGTTAACCTTCCTTTTTTTTTGACCAAAAAATTTTTCGTCCCAGAATTGATTCGTATGACTCTTTCCCGACCAATTGGACCCCAAGGAACTCAGAAAACGCAGCAAAAGGAGCGTGGGATCAACGGGAGAGACGATACGAGGAAAAAAGCGCCTGCTGAAAAATGTCGAAAATTCAGGTTTTCGTTCTTTGGCTGTAACTTCCGATGCGTTGATCGCAGCGTATTGGGACTGCGCCCAATCGATTTCTCTCGCAAAATTACGTCAGAATAGTGCATGAAACAATTTATTCCAGCACTTTTCAAAATCGCGAAAAGTTTCGCCAAAAATGCAAAGGGGTTAGCCTTACTTTTTTTTCATTTTTCGACCAAAAAATTTTTGGTCTCACATTTGATTAGTATGACCTTTTCCTGACTAATTGGAACCCCAGGAACTCAGAAAACGCAGCGAAAGTAGCCTGGGATCAACAGCAAAGAAGTTACGATGGAAAAAGCACCAGCTGAAAAATGTCGAAAACTCAGGTTCTCGTTTTTTGGCTTTAACTCGTTGTACGTTGCTCGCAGCGTATAGGGACTGCGCACAATCGATTCCTTTCGCAAAACTACGTCGAAATAGTGCATGAAAGAATTTTTACCGGCACTTTTCAAAATCGCCAAATTTTTCGCAAAAAATACAAAGCCTTACTGTTTTTTTGAGCGAAAAACTTTCAGTTTCCGATTCGCTTTTTACGGCCATTTGCTGACTAATTGGACCCGCAGGAACTCAGAAAACGCAGAAAAAATAGCGGAGGACCAACAGCAGAGAAAGTACGAAGGAAACAGCACCAGCTGAAAAATATCTGAAACACTGGTTTCGATTTTTTGGCTGTAACTTCTGATCCGTTGCTCGCAGCGCTTAGGGACTGTGCCCAATCGATTCCTCTCGCAAAACTACGTCGGAATTGTGCATGAAAGAATTCATTCCGGCACTTTTCAAAATCGCCAAATTTTTTGCAAAAAATACAAAGGGGTAATGGTTTAATGGTTTATTTTTTATCTTTTACATGGCAATATCGGTAAACATCATAGCAACACTAAAAATAATCAAAGTCCTAATTCCTAAACCTTAGCCTAGTTCTATATTACTATTTACGATCTAGGGATAAAAAATTAGAACAAAGAATAGAACAGAGAATGACGGCGAAGAAAATGTCGGAAAGAAAAAAAACGAAAAAACTTCAACTCCTAACACTCCTACCCCTACTCCTACTCTCACACTCACTCCTACTCCCACTCGGTCCTTCTCCTCCGCCTTTTTCTACTCATCCAGCCACGTACCATGACCGCCAACCACCTCCGTACCACCTCCAACCAGCGCCAACCACCTCCAGCGACCACCGCTAACCACCTCGTGTTATACCTTGAATAGTAATGAATATTATTAGTATAGGAACACATCAAAAACATAGTGTAAGGATCAATATTATAATTAATATATTAATTAATAATTCAATACATTTTATTAGCGCATTCATAGCTACTGAATATGTGCTTGCGCGAAAATCAAATTGAAATAATTTATTGCAATCATGACAAGTTTGAAAAATTTTGAATACAATATATTTGCAATTGCCATTAAATATTATAAAAATGTTTTACTCACCGAGCACAAATCCTCGCCCTCCTCTTCTACCTTGTTCTCCTCGTCATTCTCGTCCTCCTCCTCCTAGTCCTTCTCCTCGTCCACCTTGATCACCCGCAACTACCCCAACCACCTTCGAACACCTCCAACCACTGCCAACCACCCCCAACGACCACCGCTAACGACCTCGGGTTATGCCTTGAATACTAATAAATATTTTCAGTATTAGAACACATCAAAAATTTTCTGTAAGGATTAGTATAATTTTTGTATCGACACATTTTACCAAGAAGATTATGAGGAAATGATAAAAAATAGTCGAAATATCATTAGCGTACTGACAGCTACTGAATTTGGGCTTGCGCGAAAAATGAATATAAATAATTTATTGTAAACATGAAACAGGAACCTCGGTGCGCTTGTCCTGGAAGTCGAGCTACACCTGGTAGCGAAACTTGAGCGCAGAAACCACGGCGCGCTTATCCTGGAAGTCAATTTTCACCAGGTGCGTACTTGGAGCGCAGGAACCACGGAGCGCTTGGTCAAAAGTCACCATATCAAGAACTTGGACAGCCAGAACTACGGAGCGCTTGTCTTCGAAGTTGAGTTTTACCAGGTAGCGGACCCAGAGCGCAGAAACCACGGAGCGCCTGTTCTGGAAGTTGAGTTTCACCAGCTAGTGTACCCGGACCGCAGAAACTACGGAGCCCTTGTCCCTGAAGTCGAGTTGCATCAGAAAGCGGAGCCGGAGCGCAGGATCCAGGAGGTAGAGAACCCGGTACTCGAAATCTGCGGAGCGCGATACTTATCCGTCCGCTCTACTGCGCGGTTGTTTCCAGACTGAGGAATTCGACTAGCAGATTTTCAAGCTGAACGATGACGTTAAGAGAAAAAAAAATTTTGGGTGACGTCACTTTCTGAACATCCGAACATCCAAACTTTGGTTTCGAACTTTAATACTACTTATGATGATGTATGATGTATGATGATATGGTATGACGTATAATGATTTTAGGTTTCACATTTCGTACAAGGAATACGCACTTTATCCTTCCTGCCGATTCCAGTAAGTACACACAGGCTGAGTAGTGGCTTGGGCTTACCATTGCGAAGATTGTGTTACTCGGAAGGTGAATGCAGCCAGCATCATGTCGAAATCTGTAATCCTCTGATGTTCTGCAATAAATTCTCAACTCTACAGTTGTAACATCTTAGGGAGTGCAAGCGCACTACGATTTCCGGTTGTTATACCAAAGCCCGTTAGAGCAACTGTCTCTATATTCTTCAGTCAGCGTAGGAGGTGTTTGGAGGTGGTTGGCGGCGGTCGGAGGAGGTCGAGGAGGACGAGGAGGACGAGGACAACGAGGACGTCGATGGGGGGTGGAGGAGGTGGATGAGGAGGACGAATGTGGTCGGTGGTGGTCGGAGGTGTTTGGAGGTGTTCGGAAATGGTAGGAGGTGGTAGGTGCTGGTAGAAGGTGGTAGGGGATGGTAGAAGGTGGTCGGCGATGGTCAGAGATGGCAGGGGGAGTTAGGAGGTGTTTAGAAATGGTAGGAGGTGGTCAGAGCTGGCAGGAGATTGCAGGACGTGGTTGTCGGCGGTAGGAGCTGGCCGACGGCGGCAGGGGATGCTAGGAGTCGGACGGAGATGGTGGGAGGTGTTTGTGGCGGCTAGCGGCGATCGGAGGTGGTCGAGAACGACAACGACGACGACGAGGGGGTGGTGATGGTGGAGGCGGAGTGGGCCGTGGTGGTCAAGGAGGACAAAGGTGGTCGGAGGTGGTTGACAGTGGTTTGTGGTGCTCGGAGGTAGTTGAAGGTGATTGGCAGTGGACGCGGTTACGCTTTTTCTCACGGGGATGATCGAGCTGATCGACATTTCTAAGTTGCAGTCGACAAGTATTCTAACGCACTCGCTTTGTATCGACTTAATCTCAAGCTTTCGTACAGACACTACTTTGGCTGCTTACGAATGTCAGTGGGAGCTCGTTAAGTAGAGTCGATAGAGCAGAACCCTAATACACTCTCAGTCCCACCTGTGCCTGCTTGCCCGTCGAAAACTGGTCACAAAAATTTACCCAGGGGTATCAGTCAATTACTCGCCGAAAACGGATCACGAACATTTTTTTACTAGGGGTACCCTAGTCTTTATACCTGGCTATGCGCCTTTCATCCGCAATTAGGCAGCCCAAGCTTTTCGTCCATCCATGTGTATTTGGTTGCGTTGACAGGCGCAGTCATCAACATGCTAAATTAAACTTAAACAATTAAAATCGATTTATTGTAGCAGATACTTGGTATTTAGGATTTCGTAGTTCCCAATTGGACTGCACTTTAATCAGATTGTGTTACATGTTCAATCAATTATTTTCCTCGCTTCCTAAAATATTTCTGAAGAATGTCTGTGAGAGTATTTTCATTCGGGTATATGTATAAATATTATAAGTATATTTTTTTATTAATGTTTGAAGATATATGGTTCATCTATATAAATACATATATGTTTGTGTATGTATAGTTTATGCAGTTTTAGTTGAATATACGTATTGATGCATTTTTGGACAGGATCACCGAATAAAAGTGAAATGTCTGTGATAAAATGTATGAAATCTGTTCATTATCATCTCATTAGTTATTGCCAAGTTATCTTACAATTGGGGTCGCTTCTCAGCGACCGTGACGTGTTGCAATTATCATATGTTTACTCCCAGTTTAGTGGCATTCGGAAAGTCGCATACATTGTCATAAACAGCTGATTATCATCACAATAATGTTGATACAATTCCATAGATTCCATAGCTTGTACAGCGATAGCATGTATGCATATTACCTACAAATACGTACTCTTGAGATTCAATACCTGCACGTAAGGTTCTCCGTCAAAACTCCAAACTCGACCTTCTTCAAAAGTGAACATTACAAGTACGATTTGGTTAATTGAAGGTGAAATTATATAAAAATAGAATATGTTCGAAAAAATGCATCAGGTGCGATAATTGTGAAACATTTAATTCTACGAGCCAGACTAAGCTTCATGTTCAACGAATAAATTTTCTGTTGAACGTATTTAACCGTATAATGACTTCTTTTTTGGTAAATGCGGAATTTATGTATGTAAAGAAAACGTATATTGCCTAGGATGAAAGAGTTTCATTCATAGTGGATACAATATATTATTATATCTACACATAGGGTTTTTTTCAGGAGATAATTTATCTTCATATTCGAAGGAACTTTCGTTCATATCACACACACACACACACACACACACATATATATATATACAATTATGAAGTCAATCTATGTGCACATATCCGCGTGTTAGACGATGCTCAACAATATTTCTACTATCTTTATCTCCATTCTGATTCACCGCCTTATGCCACCCGTAACGTGAGAAAAACGTCAGACATACCTGTAACAGAGGAAAATCACGAACGTAATTAGTCTTCGTACATAATTGTTGCGACATGTAAATGAGACGGAAAATTTTTCAATCAGAAAATTGTGCGTATGCATCGAGGGGACTTTGGTTATAATGCAACGCGAGTACTAAAGACGCAGTGAGAATTTGCAGTAATCGTTTTCTGACGAAACTTGGGTTTCATCACAGCAACAGAACTGCGAAATTGATTCGCACAATCTGCGTCGACAAAAAGCATAATTACAATAATCCCATGCTTCAGATCTATCGTAAAAATTGGATCGCGCTCCGCGCGACTCGTCAAGCCGCGAATTGTAACTGGCAAATGATCATAGATCCTCCTCTTCCTCTCCTCTTGTACATCACGCCCATTTAACCATCCAGACGGTCGTTGTCACCCCGTACTCCAGCACGTAGTAATTTCGTTCTCGAGATAAGCGTTAGTAGCCAGAGCGCGGGGGATCCAAGAGCGAGGATCACCCAATCGACAAACCTCAGAATCAGCAGTTGAACTGCGATCAACGAAGCGCGCTCGTCACAGCGAAGACCGGCTATAAGTTAGCCAGCAGCGTGCCGACGATGGTCCCGTTGGGCCCCGATTTATAACTTTTAATCAAACCCGTGGTCATCGGAACCAACATATCGCGACAGCTTATCCGTATCTGTTCAGACATCTACTTGCGGCCACCATCAGACGCACGATCACTATGTCCGAGTGATATTTATGATTAGTATAGTGGATCTATGATAATGGATTGCGCCAACGGCTCTCTTCACGACATGGAAGAAAGTATAGTGAAGCCTACAGTTGTTGCGAATGATAAACTGCCCGAAGATCGTCGTGCAGACCTTCCTTACATTCGTCGGAACGCTGTTATCACACGGTCGAAAGAAGCCCTGCAAAAATTTGATCGTGAGTAATTTAGAAATTTTTTTTATTTTTTTTTATTATCTCCCTGTTCAACGATGATCAGTGCCGCGTACTTACTTTGTTTATGAGAGTTATATCACACCGTAATTGCGGCGCAAACAGTTCATACAATTAGTTTGATTGTACGTCGAGTGTTTGAGATAATTTTTTTTTTTTTTCGTTTATTATACTGCTCATCGTCCACTGAGAGATATTTACATGTACTGGTATTAGAATTTGTACTGATTTGATTTGTTCCTCGACAGCCAACGAGGACCGGAAATCTTCTGCAGCCAATGAAACGACGGCAGTCGGTGACGATATTCTGCGAAGCATATCGGTTGAAAAGATACGGGATCTGATGCAGGTGCGTGATTCGTTTATCATTTGTATAATTTCATATATTTTACAGAATTATGCAAAATTTTTATTACGTATAGCCAAGAATGTAGGAACTAGATATAATTGCAGAGATTTAAGGATGAGCAATTAGCATTGCGAATATTGCAAGTATTGATGATATATCTCAGGGATTTTCACTGACCCTGAATAATTGATCAACACGAAGTTCTTACTCATGAATATTTACGTCAGCTATAAGAGCTGAGTATGTACGATCACATGGCAAAGTTCTTTGTTTTGTATCAGAGAATCTAACGCCTATAGCTGATTGGAAATCAAAACAAATCATTATGGCGGATGACTCTTTACGACATCCGCGGGATCAACGCAAGCGACCCGCATGAATGACGATCATTACTGTTGTATTTTCTTATTATTTAATTATTTCTTTTCTCTGCAAACCGCACTATTGTGTATCGCAATGTCGGACTTTGCACAACACTATAATTGCGCGATGCTTCTTCTATCGCACGTGCATACATACATTTCGCCACCTATAGTATATTTATAAGAATCGAGATGTTATTACGGCTAGAAGAGAAAGAAATGAAAAAAGGCACATAATAAACTACTAAAGATCATGGCTTATTGACACAGGCTTACGTATATATACATAATATATGTTAGATACATGCACGCACTGTGATCTCGCGGTCAAAACTCGTTCCACATTTTTGAATTTACCGAGAAGAGTCACATATATATATCAGATGTGATAAATGAAAAAATATGGAACGAGTTTTGACCGCGAGATCACAATGTGTGCATGTAATAACGATATATCTACGTGCGATATAAAAGTATGAAAAGTATATTATTTTACTTACAGCAAATGGAAAGTGATGTTATGGAACAAGTCGGCAATCAAATCAAACTGATAATGTCCGGAGTTTTGCAGCAATTGGAGGAAATGCAGCCTGGAAAACAGACGGACGATTTATTTCAGGAAACAACAAAATATAGTAACAGGCAGTGAGTTGGAGATATTAAAGTTCAAACTATTACATTAGCTGTATCAAGTTACCTACTATACCAACCATATATCAATGGATTATTATTTTTTTGCCGCACTATATGTATTTATATACATAATATATTTACAGTGGTCAATGTATGCACTGTTACTACCTTTGTTTGCAGAAAATCGTTAAAGGATGGATCCCTACCGGAGAAGAAATTTTTAATGAGGAATTCTTTACTCACAGACTTATTTAAAATCAAACATATAAAAACAATTTATCACATATTTATAGTTATTCTAATTATTCTCTTCATAAACACTGCAGTCTATGACATCGTGGATACCGGTTCGTAAGTACACCAAGTATACAATGGAACCTGTTACTACAGGATCCCACGATTATGGATCAGTGTATAAAAAAATTTCGATCATTTATAGTACATACGTGTAATTGTTGATGAATTTTTTTGTTCTTCAAATACTATCATTTGAAGTTCAAATATATATTACAAAGCGACCGACGCAATGAGGATAAATAACAAGGCGGTCTGTAGTTTTCTTTTTGTTTACAGAACTAATTTTGGCATATCCACGATAATGATGGCTTTTGGCAAATTTAATAAAGTACTATGGATATGGTCCGGCATGCTGGCTTCGACGTTTGTAGTTTACGTCGCTTTCAGTGTCTGGGCTCATCAACGGATTCACATTGCGCCAAAATGTATGTATGTACACATTACATATTTACGCTTCATTGCACGAAATACCTATTTATTTTCAAATTTATGTTCACTTTGAATTTTGTATAAACAATTATTAACTCAACCTAACGAAAATTCTAATTCTGTGCGTGTTCTTTTTTTTTTTATCTTTCTTTCTCTTCTTACAGCTATTCAATTAAAGATTTGGGATTATAGCTGGCTGATCGCTTTAATCGTCTATCAAATTTTATTTATCATATTCCCAGCAAACTCATTGCTTACAGAAGATCTGCCTCCAGCATCTAGTGTTGCTGTACTAATGGAACAGGTGTAGTTACCAATTTTTTCTTTCATCAAAAGTCCTATTGCATATTTAACCCGTTACTCCATTATCAATTCAATATTCTTTATATGCCACCGCACATTCAACTGAACACTCTGTCTTTGCGATTACAACAGAATCCATTTCAAACGTATAATTAATTCCACGAATCAATCATGGTAACCGCATCTCGGTGCACTGATTGCCACAGGTCAAAATATTCGAGTGGCAAGTTGGACTAATAAAAACAACACACATTGCACACAAAGAAGTTGATGATAATTTCACGAGTATACAAATTTCCAGGTTCGTTTAGTTATGAAAACGCACGCGTTTGTGAGAAGTGCGGCACCCCGTACTTTAAACTATAAACCACACACGGAACAGACAAACGCATCAACCTGTCCCGGATTTACAAAGTTTTTGTACTACTTATTTTGTCCGACGTTGATATATCGGGACGATTATCCACGGTAAATGATCATCCTCTAAATAATTAATTTAGATTCTTTACAGCAACTACCGTCAGCCCTAATTTCGTATTTCTCATTTTCAGAACGAAAGTAATTCGATGGCGAGTCGTGGTTTGGAGTTACACGGAAGTCATATTGGTCGTGTTCTACATGGCATTTATATTCGAACGTCTTTTGATACCAGTTTTTAGGCAATTCGGCGCCAGTCCACTCGAACCGCGAGCGTTAGTGCTTAGCGTGTTTGGAACGATGATGCCAGGCACATTGGCCTTTCTTTGCGGTTTTTATTGCTTACTTCATTCCTGGATGAACGCCTCTGCAGAACTGCTGCGATTTGCAGACAGAATGTTCTACAAGGTACGCGTCATATATGTTTTGCGAGTACATTTCACGAGCTGATTCTTTGGTATTCCGGAGTATCATTAAGGGTGAAATTACGATGAAATCACTCTTGCCATCGTTTCATTTCACATGAATTAGCCCGCGATTACTGTTGTGAACTGAAAACGACCATATAGTCGAAATTTAATCGCAAGTGACGCGTCCGGCGCGTCGACGGCGGCCATGTTTGTTTCATTGTGCCAGAGTTTGAACGCGTAATTAGATTGGCAAATGTTTGAAAAACCTGTTTTCATTAACGTGGCTAAATTTTAAGCTCACTGAGCTGCTTCGCGCGAAAAATTTGTAATCCACCGAGTTATTGCATCACATATAAATTCAAAAATTTATTTTGAGTACCTACTTCACTTGCTAATGCGCATTGCACTTCCATGTTCAAGTCTCCTTTCAATTTCGCTATTTTAATATCACACTACCTCTTTGCCCAAACAGGACTGGTGGAACTCAACGTCGTACGACGCGTATTACCGTACTTGGAATGTTGTAGTGCACGACTGGCTGTACACATACATATACAAAGATATTTATGAAATAATTGCTCCGCGAAACAAGATGCTTTCAACATTTATGGTTTTTTCAGTATCGGCAATTTTCCACGAATACATATTAGCATTTGCGTTCAGATTCTTTTACCCGGTGCTGTTAGTAATGTTCGGTGGTATCGGTTTAATATTAGTATTTCTAACTCGAAAAAACGAACAAGCAGGGGGTAACGTTTTTATGTGGCTAACGTTGTGCATGGGCACCGGAATGATACTGAGTTTATATTCAATGGAATATTACGCTAGGATTAATTGTCCACCTTACAAAGACGAGTTTTTGGATTTATTTATACCGAGAAGTTGGACTTGTCACCGTTTATCTAATTCTTAATTTTCTGAGCGTTGAGATGTTTAATAGAAATATTCAAATATGAAGTATGGTCATAGCTGATCAGAATCTGAGAAAAATGCTGCTGCTATCGCTTTAGATAAAATACAATTATATCTATAATATAAGTTCTAGAAAGTGAAATTTTCTCCAGAAACAATAACTACGTCGTAATTGATAGTTCTTAATGGATTTATCTATAATTGCATTTGATCTCCTCTTTTTTTTTTATATATCAATTGGTTTTAGTTGTACGCTTCACGAAATTGTAAAGACTGTTATACCCAAGCTGCATGAAGCAATGTATAGATATACAGAACGGGAGTAGCACATCTGACAGAACAAATTTATAGTGTATATGAATGGCTATGTTACTGGACATATATTTGCAATAATCATAATTGGCATATATATATCTCTCTCTCTCTCTCTCTCTCTCCTTCACTCTCTCGCTGTTTCATTTTTCCGTAGTATTTTTTTTTAAAGCCGATGTAGTTAGTAATTATATGTATAGGTTTGTAAGTATAGATTTCTACAAAAAAATTAACATAACAAATTGTAAGGTACAAAAGCTATTGTATTTTACAAATAAATCTATCAAAATGTAACACTGTAATCGTCATATGTATTATATACCTACTTATTCTCATCCAATTTAGTTATACCACACTTGATTACATTTTTCATTCAAAATTATCTCAATGCAACGAGTGTTTCTTTTTTCTTATCTTTTTTTTTTTACCAGAAATAAGGCTTAACAACAACATTTATTATCAAGTCTTATACATACATTTCTTATACTCATTATTGATACAATAGAACCTCTTCTCTATACAATTTAATTTACGATTTATATACTGTGTAAGTTGTAATTTTTCATTTCGTTAGTTTGTTTGTATTTCGTTTTGCATTCTCAGCCATCAAAGGACAAAAACCAAGAGATGAGAATTATTGTTCACTTGATTAACATTAAAGGCATATTTTAAATGAATCCTAAATTGAAGTAAATAAAAAATGAAAATAACAAGTCTGCAGATAAAGCAAGATAAGCTAACTAGATAAAGTAGTTCCAATAAATTAATCAACATACATATGATACTACTGATGGTAATGAATTTCAATGTCTCCGTATTTACAAATCGTGCGTTATGCATGACTAATTGTTATTTTTATTATTGTTATGACATGAATGGTGCATTTAATAAAAAATAAATAATAATATTGTAAACATAAGTTATAATTCTATCTTCTTATTTTCCTCCTTTCCTCTATTATGTTTAATAAAATATCCTTCATCTCGTGGTTTTTATTGCTATAACGGAAAATTGTCTTTTTTTCTTCAATGATACTATACAATTCAACATTATTATATCTTCGTACTATATAATGATGAGTAGATTGTGGTTCAACCAATAAAAATCTGGTTTACATTACATACACCTGACCACTTTACTTCTCATGTCAATATGTACCTGTGCAAATATTACGTTTGTACCAGTCATTAAATTACTCTCACATTACAATTACTTAGAATTATTCATCATCTTTTTCTCACATAGTGTTTCGCTTGAAATAACAATTATTATTTCATTTTATTTCACTTCGTTAATTCATAATTACCATTATGGCAGCACTTGATTACTTAAAGCTAATATCGAATATCGATTCTTGATTTATATGTGTGTTTGCGTGTGTGTGTGTGTGTGTGTAATATACATACATACATACATACATATATATCTTAGCTACAAATGAAAAGCTTTGTTAAAATTTTTCAGCTAAAATAAATGATTGGCTTCCATTTTTCTGTCCAGCAGTATCTGGTAATAGCTGATCCAAATACTATTTGAAAATCTGTTAGTATCGATGCTAAATTTACATGGCAAGCAGAGACTTTCACCATTTGATGATAAAATTTTATCGATGGGCTTAAGACAATCGTAGTTGCTTTCAATATTAGTACTTCATGACTTATTTGCCGCACAGAAAGATTTCAAAAATTATTTTCTATGAGAATAATGAGAAAATTCCTTGTCCGAATTAGAAAACTTCAATGTAAAGGGAGCTTTTACGTCAATACCTATGGAAGTGCACTTTGGTCACAGATTATTTAAAAATTGAAGAGAATCATTTTTTGGTAAAAAAATAAAATAAAATCTGTAAATTTATTTCAAGAAATAGATTAACAATTAAACGATCAGTACTTGAGAATTCTAACTGTGAAAGAGGACCTGCCCTATATTGGTTATATCTTTTTTAATCTGGACCAGAATAACCATGAGTAATAATTAAGTAGCTAAATTTTAAGTAACCTTCATTTGCCTATACCGACAAGTGCTTCGTCCATTAATTCGTCGTCGGTTATACAGGGAGAGGCGGAGTGAGGAGAAGGCGGTATAACTCTCGGAGAAGGAGCGGGACTTTTTACAATATGAACACTGACTGATGGACTTGGCGGAAAGGTGGGAGGTGGAGGTGGCGGCGTGTTCCTTCGTACAGGTGCAGCTTGCGCCATAGCTCTTTCAGGGACAGTAGTCAATTTCGGTACTTCTTTAGGTGTAGAAAAGTCCAGCAGCATTTCAGCAGCCTCTTGAGAGGACGGTGGCGGTTTTATGGTGGTATCAACTGAAATGCTCCCCGGCTTTTTCTCCTCTTTGTACTTATTCAACGCGGCATCAGCCGGTTTCGTGCTCAAATTGAGACTCTCAGTACCGCTGTTTGTTAGAGGATAAGATTTTTGTGTCGATATGGGATCAGTTTTTGATACAGCGTCATCTTTGCTGGCAGGATTCAATGGAGCGCAGTTAAGAAACTGCGACGGTCTGTTAGCGATATCTTTAATCTCTCTGGATTCCGTGTCTGCTGGCTGCATAGACAAGTTAGTCGGTACGTCAGAATCATGAGGACTGACGGTGGGCGGCGGCATAATCAAGCTTGGACTGCTGTTTCCAATATTAGCAGGCATTAAAGCTGTGCACAAGTTGTCCGGCTTTGATTGAACCTCTCTTCTATCATCTGTCGGCTTTGCATTTGACAGAGAAACAGCTTGGGTTTTCGTAGAATCTGGTTTACTATCTAACAGTTTGCTTACGTCAGTTCTATTATTACTAGTATCTGATGACGTGAGTTTGTCTGCTGGTTTCTTATCCACGTCTGTGTTAGCACGCGCGGACAATTTTGGTATTTGAAATTTAGTATCCAGTTGTTTCATCAGTCCCTCGACAACAAGCTGAGGCGGTAGATTAGGTAGATTTGACATCGATGCATGTGCTGCCAATAGTTTAAAGGCTCTTTCGCTCTCGCTCTCTTCCCGCAACGCAGATGGGCTTGAAGTTTTTCTAATGTCTGAACCTTTAGAACCAAATATATTCTTCTCCCCAGATTTTGGTGGCCTTGGTTTGTCCCTGTTGCGACTCAGATCCGTTGCACCTGAGCTATTCATTTTGGGGGAACCAGACGACTTTGCTGAAACACCCTTTGCTAGTAAACCACCCGATCCTGAGTTAGATCCAGAAGCGGATTTTTGAACAGAAGGCACTTTTTGACTGGCAAGATTTGCTTTATTGCCGCTGTTCCCAGATCCTGAACTGCCCGGCAATTTCAGGGGGACTTGTTGCTGTGGTTTCTTAGACGCAGGGCCCGAATTCACTCCTGGTTTAAGACCAGTGTGAGTCTTTGGTGACCCGTTGCCGGAGCCGGATGAAGATCCTGATGAAGATTTTAGATTAGGACTAGACTTAGAGTCTTTTGTTCCTTTTTTATTGATCGTGATTTTCATTTCAGAACTATGTTTTACCATGTATTCAGCTGGATTTTTAGTATCCACAGGTGTCTTGCTACCGCTTTTACCCTCACCAACTTTATTAGAACTAACTCGGTCCTTTTGACTACCCTTAGACCCGCCGTTACCATCTTCTGTACAATGTTGGGCATTCTTAAGTTTGTCAATAACGGCACTAAGTGAGCCTTTTCTATTCCTTGCTTGTTGTTGAGCAGTAGCTGATTTTCCAATATCCGAACCACCTGACGGAGGCGTGCTGCCTCCACTGCTCGGCAGAGACGGAGGAGTCTCAGCGTTTGGATTTAAATCCAATTGTTTTAACTTTGCGCTAGATGATTTCAATTTTGGACTCTGGTGTCCGGACCCGCTAAAAGTCAGAGAGGATGTTTTCCTCTCTTTATCTCTATTCGAATCTTTATTAGAAGACTTTGCTTTTGGCATACCGTCGCTATTCTTGCTTGATGGTGAATTAGCTGCAGATTTTAAAGCTGACATGCTGGGTTTTCCGGCACTGGCTGAGCTCCCGTGTTTTGGCGATGAAGTACCATGTTTTGGGCTGACACTCGCCGGTATCGTCGTATGTTTAGGGCTATTGTAAACAGGTGAATGTTTGGGACTTTGTATTGGTTTGTTAACAGGTTGCTTTAGGGTAGGGCTCGACTTTCCAACAAGAGCTAACGGACTAGTATGCGTAGGAGACGGACTAAATTTTCTGAGCGTAGCTGCAGGTGACGAAGGTCTTGTTGTCAGATTTGGAGGAGATTCGGTAGGTTTAATACTCACCGAAACAGGTTTTGACAGAGGATCTGGCTTCAACGGTAGCTTGTCCGGAGGTCCCATAGGACTGTCTTCTCTCTTCCGTTTTCTCTTCTTCTCTAGTTTATTTTTATCCTCTGTCTTATTTTTTGAACTCTTCCTGTCCCTACGCTCATCTGTCAAGTTTTTTGAAGCCGGACCGGCAATTGGTGTGATGGTGATCGAGCTAGGAAGGCTAGTTTGCGGAGACGAAGCTATAGGTATAATCTCAATGCCGGGTCGCCTTTCTAGCCCCATTCCTGTCAATACAGAATTATAATTTGATGATTGTGCAATTCCGCTGCTGGAAATAGGCGTTATACTAACTGACGGTGGAACCAAATTTTTATTGTCCTCAAATAAATTAGGGCTCTTCTTGTCTTCGCGTTTCTTAGACTTTCTCTCTCGCTTCAATAGTTCCTCAACATCTTGCAAGTCGTGAACTTCAACGATTTCACTTTCATTCTCCATGTCGTAATCTGAGCTTTTATCAGTTCCTAAAATATCAGCATGGTCTAGATTACACAAATCAAGACCACTTGCAAGACTAGCAGCCGAAGTTGGTGTCGGAGTTCTAAGCTCGTTTGGATTATCTCTACTAGTAGGTGTGCCTAAAGGTGTCGAATCAGAACTAGAACTTTCCAAGAGGATTTCACTCATCTCCTCACCTTTCCTCTTCGGACTTCTCCATAGCCCGTCAGCTGTTTTTCTTTTTCTCGCTTTCTTAGAAGGTCGCTCTACTAACGGATTAATCAAACCTGCAGAGTTTTTAGCTTGACCAAGAAGCGCCCCAAGTTGCAGAGGATTCAACATCGCAGTGGTTGTATCGGAATGGCCGGAAAAAGACGGAAAACCGATACTATTCTCCGTTCCGGCTTCTAAAAAAGACTGCTGCGACGATTGTTGCCTACCGATACCTCCGCTACCGTTCAATCCCGGTTCCTGTTTGATCTTTACATCTCCACTGGTGAAATCTGGCATACCTGTACCATTGTGTCCATTCTGGTCTCTGCCAGGACCGAGATTAACATTATAATTACCGCCATTGCTATTCATTGCGTTAGAATTAGCAGGATTCCTACCCTCCCAAGTCTTTATCAACGTTCTCATTGTTACGGGGATGCTAAGGCATTTCTGCAACACTTTACCAGCCAGTTCTGACGAAGACTCACTGTTGCTCATGCTAACTCCGTATAATTTACATTTCAAGTTTGATATGTCCGACAGATCGAGTTCTGCTGTCGCCATTGTTTCTTCAAAGGGGTGCTCAAGGCTGACCGAAAGATGTTGCCAAGACAAAGCACTGACCTCAAACATCACCGTGTGTTCAGGGTCTTGCCGTGCCATGGGTCTAACGCAGCTTGCAAGTAACGAATTGAAAAGTGCCTGCTGCCTGAGGTACACCAGGATCTGGGGAACGTGGGCAGGATGCGTAAACGGGATGCTGCTGACCAGCACCCCTTCCATATTCCGGTTTTCTGTCATGAAGTAGCAATGCTGCTGATCCGGCAATGTCTGTTAATAAAATACTGGATGAACACGGCATAATATGTAAAATGGATAATATTCACGAGTAATGACGAGTTTCGCGAAAGTTTTACGATTTCACAAAAAATCTATTCGACTACGGGTAATTTGGAACTTACCACAAAAAGGCCTTTGTTATTATGACAATCCAGTCGACCGTCGCTTGCGTGTTGTACTACCAGACTTAATAATGGATGTGGGGATGAAATATCACCACATTCTAGTTCCGTGACTTTTTGTATTCTGTGAACTAATTCCAGGCACAGTGGCATCTTTTTCGCCAATTTCAAAGTGAAACAAGCAGGTAACATTGAAGAGTTTGCTCCAGTTAATGAAGCGTATGAAGGGGTGCTACAGAATGAGGAAGAAAATCAAGTGTTAAGTTAAATTCAACGCACGTGGAAAATTTGTTGAACTAGGTATTAGCCGAGACAGTGATGTAATCGCTATTGGCATGAAAACTATATCTCTAAAATAGTCTAACCTTTTTCCAGACGGTGTTCGATTAATAGTAATGATATTGGAGGTCGGTAGCTTATGAGCTGTTGAACCTTCCATACACACTGTGACAGAATGGCCAATTTTTCGGGAGATAATAGCTTCAGAGCTGAGGATTTCATAGCTCCGATTTCCCTGGTCAATTAGGTCGTATGGTGAAACAAAATAAGTTAGTTTCATCGCGTGGCCTCCTTTTCTCTTCTCCAAAATTCCTGAATTAACAAACAGGTTATGTAATCTAGTACAAGAATTGGTAAATAATAAAATAAATACTAACCAACTGGGCTTTTGTGTACAATATTGAAATGTTCCTTCATAAAGGTTTGCAAATGGGCTATGGTACCCAAGTCTGCTTCGAGGGACTGCAAAGCACTGAAAGCTTTGCATTTGACCTTTTTTTCAGCATTCAGCTGATAGATAGAGGCCAATCCTTCCAGTTGAGCCGTAAAGTCAACAAAATCTCCTCGGGACAAACAGGTGACCAACTCTTCGCAACTCTGTCAAATTATATTTCTTTTTATTACTCTTGTTAGCATTAGATCTAGTTCAGATAACTCTTTTCCATTAAGATGTGTCATAAAATTTTTAATTACTCAAACAAATTCGTACCTGCTGCTCGTTTTTCCCTTCATGATGAATTTTGACATCTTTGACAGCACCAGTTGATTCCAAAAGAACTTCTAGATAAAACATATCCGATGATATAAACAGTTGTGTACCAGAAGTCCCCAACATGAATTTAAGTCTGCAATAAAACATTCAAGATACGATGAGTATAAAACGTCTGAATAGCTGCACATTGGGTACATTTCGCACGGATTAAACATATCTGAAGGTATGATATGAAAGATTTGGAGAACCACTTACCCTAACTGCCTTGTCAGACTTTCTAGTCGTTCTACCATGGACTGCAAAGACGTGACCTTTATGGAATGTTGCAAAGTATCGAGGCATTTTTGCAGTTGATTTTTTTCAACACTGTCAAGGGCGAATCGTTTATCCTATAAATATGTTAGACATATTTAAATTAATCTTTAGAGACTAAGGCTCCTTCTTAAACAGTTAATATCGAGCTCAATTGAACCTACCAGCATGGCCATCCGCAGATTCTTAGCAATTTCGACAAAGGATTTAAAAGAAGCAGCCTTTGAACGAAGCTTCTCCATCAGCAGCTCCATTTGCCATTCTTTTCCCTTGTCCACCGCCGGGCTGCCAACAGCCCCGGGGGCTGCTGGAAAATTCAATTTATTTTCAGCAAGATTTCCAGTTGAATTAAAAAGGCGCGTGTGATAAAACCAGCACAATTGATAGACAATGACAATAATGACGCCGGCATAAATTTATACGACTGGTTGTGTAACAAGGGTCTATCTCATAGCAACGCATAACTGATAAATAAACGCGTCAGTAAAAATTATGCACAACTCTTGGCAGATAAACACAGCGTCAGCTGGGGTTTTTGCTAAACGAGCACGTTTTATGTTGGTTGAAAATGAGTGGATAGGATCACGCGAATTTGTTATTGTTTGAACGTGTGCGTGAAATAGCGTAGCAATCAGCGTAATCAACGAATTTTGTGTCCCCCACCAAAGCGCACGCATGTACTATCTCGGTCAGCATAGGATCAGCCGTCGATCGTAAAACATAGATATGATGGAAATACTTACGAAGGCCCTTCTGATTGTTCCCCGCATCCATGTATCCTTTTCCGGATAACACGGATGCCATAATACGCTTTAAACACCGTTTCTCTATCCACGCGAGGTCAACACATTTTACATTCCAACGGCAGCATCTTGCTCGTTTGCTGCTTCACTCCACTTAGCTCAGCAGACCTCGCTTTCCTAACCTTTGCGCCCCCTTAGCAGTACACCTTTGCGCATCGCGCGTCGATCTCTATCGAATCAGCTGATTGGTCGACATAGCCATCTGCGACAATCGACCCCTCGCGTGATCTTTAAGGGGGTCCCTTGGTCGATTTCGACGTGCATAAATATGTGTAAAGAAATGGCACAGGTGTTAAACTCGAGTAACAGAGAAACACTCAAATAAGTTTTCATTTGACGGAGAAATGAATAAATGGCACTGTAAATTCGTAAAATTCATATCCTTTTTTGCGTTTGAGACACGTGGACTTCAATATTTAGAGATACATGCATCAACGAAACCTTATCATTGAATAAATATTGTTGAAACTGGAAGAATACCGTCGGTAATTGTTGAAAGAGCTCCTGAACGTGCTTTCGGATATCTAACTATACATGATTTGGACAAAATCCAACTACCCGACTTCCCTTCTCCGTTGATCGGCAATCATAGCCATTCTACAACCATTTGCAGTCACTGCCACGGAGACTGTGCAAGGAGCACGATTTCCATGTATACAAATCGTTTCCCAAAATAAGAAGCAACTAATATACGATAAGTACCATAACGGTGAGCGAGGTAGATGAATCACATTGCAAGATCGTCGATTAGTCAATCTTGGGCATCTCTACAACTAATGACATTTCGGTGCTACAGGAACACTAGTGACGCCAGTGGTACAAAACATGAAGCTAACGTTTACGATTAGCGTGACAAGTTTGGTCAATTCACCCATTTGAGTTCATGCTCCTTGTACAATCTCCATAGTCACTGCAGTCACTGACGCTGTGGTTGCGACAAAACGCCATTATCTGTGTGATCGGAATTAGATGTAACGTTATTTGTGTCTTTTGACAAGTTATTGTGGATAGTTTACGACTAAATAATAACCTTTGAACATTGATACCGCAATGTACACCAGGAGCAGAAATAGTCAGGGAAATTACCCAAATGGTAAATCAATTTATGTTAATTCATTTTTACCGAATCTGAGCGGCATACTACAAAATGGATGACGCTAAATTTTCCTTTTTGAGTAAATGCCGGGGCTCGAGACGACGCTCAAACTTCTCTATCGAATTAGTCACTCAAATACAAACTCGGAGTATAGAGCCGATTGTATAACAGTTACGACTTAAAACAGAACCGACAACAATAGCCTTTGATTTATTGTACATACCATCCAGTACCTATGTGGTTATTGATTTTTATTCGTTTGTAATTACTTGCTGCAAAGCAATCAATTATTCGAAAGAGAAAAGTAACCCTGAATAATGCTAGGAACTTTTCAAATTCCAGCAAGGGGACAGTCGGGAAACATAAATTCTGGACCAGGATACCAGAATTCAACGGTAATCATTTTTCCATACTGATAATCCAAACCAATGAAAATAATTTTTACTTCACTATTTGTAAATTTTCTGTGATTAAAACGCTCATCAAATTGCGTGAAGTATCATTTGGACAAGTATGTTTTATAACTCATGGACCACAAATTGAACAATTGAATAGACAAAGTTTGTATTATATATGTACATACAATATTCTAAATTTTTTAACATCGCAGATCTTTTCTCTTGAAAATTCAATTATTATTGTTCGTATTCATCATCACTTAGTATTACATACACAGAGTTGTGCATTTCTCAAGTCTTCAACTAATTTCTAATAAAATAAACCATCAATCACATTGTGATTTATTAGCAAAGATTTAAAATGCGTAAATGTCAAGGTATTTCGACCAATATTTATTATACCTTGAGAACATTAGTATAGATGTATGATAAATTATGCACTTTCAAGTATCGTAGATTCAATGCAATATTATTTATTATTTGACAATGTAAAGTTCAAAATTTCACGGTGTAGGCTTGTTTTTTTTCCTTATCTACTTCTCTTTTATTTGGTTTGTTTTAAGTTTGTACAGGAACACAGGTTGAAAGACTGATTGGACAAGCTGTAATTGAATACCTGGAATATTTGAAATCTTTTGCAAAAATCTTGGAAAGTATTTTTTTCTAGAATCATATTCCACTACCTGCAACTTCAGTATGGAATTACCTACGCGTTTGTTACCTACCCATGCTAATAATGAGGTTGTAGAATTTTCATAGAGTGAAGAAACAGATCTCATTTTAAAGCCAAAACTAAATTGGTAGTAAGAATTGCATAGATATACGTATACCTGTTATTCAGTCTCTTTGGTATTGTAAATGCTTGCTATATCTACTTCTTTGCATGATAGTCATCAATTTTTAGCAATTTAATGCCACTCTTGGTGGCAAAAGACACTATTTCGAAACAGTTTGATGAGATCTTTGGACCTCAATTTAATCAATTTATAAACTGTGCTATTTATTCTTCAGCTTTTTTAATCATTTCTAACAGAAGTTTAGGAATTGAATTTTTCATTTTAGTTCTAAACTTTTTAGTACATGATTGAACTGAAATTTTTTCTGGCCACCATTGATCACGGTTCCAAATCAAATAGTTTTTTTTTTTTTTTCCTAATTCTCTGAAAGTTATCTTATTGCCAGCCCTGATTTAATTAAATATAAATCATCATCACTGCAAAACTTACGAAGTCGATTCAGGATGTTTGACGATCAAAGAAGTAGGCTAGTATTTTAATATTATCCCTGTGTTCCAGTTTCCAATTATGATAAAAGTGCAGAAGTCCGCCTTTATTTGCATGTACTAATTAGTGGTTCCCATCTTCCCCTCTCCTGCAAAGCAGGCCCTAGTAGCTATACAACAATACCGAGGAGGTGCGCCCCGCCAGGGGCAGGCTCGCCAGTTGCCCTCATAGCATAATGCATCCTGAGCCAGTTCCTTAATGATTCGTTCTAAACTCATGTTCTGAACACCTTGGCGATACACGATTTTCTTGCATCTGTTCTATTCCATTGGGTGATACTGCCGACAAGAGCTAAAATCATAAGCACAGAATGAGGACATGGTTTTACATTGTACTAGATTTGAGTTTACTGTCACATATTTTACAAACTACTTGTTTATCTGATATTATGAAATTCTTCATTCTTAGTTGGGCAAGAACAAATGTTATTTTTAATTGTGTAAAGATTGTCAGAGATGATTTATTTCCTAAGAAGGTGCAAAAATTTGTGTATCTCTTGATGAATTAGATTGATGTTGTTTTCCAATAGCTGGTCATGGTTTAGTTATGAATTGAGAAACGTCTAGCACTGTTTAAAGGAATATCGGCAGGTGTAAGCTATAGGGGTAGCGTCAGATTGCGTTTGAATACGTGTGCGACGTCGGGCCCTGGTGGGGTAGCACAACCGCAGAGGTTCCTTGTGTAGTGGCGAGACCCACCCTATGATTTACAGTATTCGCAACAAGGGAATTTTCAACCGTCTCAAATGTCGGGACAGAATCAGCAGGGACCTTACAAGAATAATCCAGTGCAAAACTCGCCGCAGTTTAAAGCTGCAAATCCAGTACATCAACAACAACAACAACAGCAGCAACAACAGCAGCAGCAACAGTCGGCCAGAACAACGCAGGGCTCTCAGCCTCCAAAGGCACAGCCAATTACTCAGACACCACCTCAGCAGCAGCAGCAGCAGCAGCCTACCACTCCGCAAACTCCGCGTCTGAAGCCAATCCTCAAGCAACCGTCATCTACTCCACCAGCAGTTACTAGTGCTCCTGTTGCCGCTAGCAGTGTACCTGCTGCACCAACGCCAGTAGCTCAGCCAACAACGCCACCAACTGCTAATAATAATGAGACTAAGACTGAGGATACGAAAGAGAGTATGGATGTCGACAGTCCGGAACAACCGAAATGGAAACGTGGAAGGGTATCTGGCTGTGAGTATGAGATTGAATTTCTTTTTTCGTTCAGTTCACATTATACAATATCTAAATGCTGGATAAATCAGTTTTCTGTTACTGGTGTAAGAGTTATGAATTGACAATTAATGATGAAAATTCACTGCGCAAATTTGAAAGTTGTACAGTTAGCTGCATACTCCAAAGTTTTAGTTGTCGAGTTGTAGCAGTTGAACAACTCGTGTGAACATTAGGACTGATTGATTGTTATTTTACTGAGACTTTCATCGAATTTACACATAATTTGATATACTCACTTGAAACATGTTCATTAAGATAAGGTAAATAAGAAGCTGAAGCGGCTTAGGATGAATCAACGACTGAGGAAGGCTCTACAGCCTAAAAATGCGATCATGGTATTGAATGAGATGAAGACTGGAGTACAATTCACCTTTCCGGAGTCACAAGCAGCCATGCCAAACTCACTATTCGTTGTGCACGCCGAAGTAAGTTTGCATGTAGAAATCGGCATTTGTCACTGAAAGAAACATCCACTGATATATTATCCAGTTATCATCGGAATATTGGATGCCTGCACGCAAATAATCGCAATTCGTTTTGTTATCCAAAATTTAGTAATAAAATGACGAAATTATACTTACAGATTGACGGGAAGACTTACGTTGGCCAAGGATTGTCTAAGCCACTTGCGCGACAGAATGCTGCTGAGAATGCGTTGAAGTGTTTGCTCCTTGAGAAAATGACAACAGCCACAAGTAAAGCACGAATTGACGCTGAATCGGATGGGCAATCGATACAACCAGAATCAGCCCAACAGATTCCACCTATCAAAGAGGAAGGCAACGAAATGGCAATTTGCCCTCCGGAAACGGCTACTGAAGAACAAGATGAAGTGCCCTGGAGTTCTTTGGCTAGTTTTGCTCTCTACAAGCTGTTTTTGGAGTGGCAAAATCAGGGCACTGTAGTCCCAGTACCAAGACCAGGTGTTTCTACTGGGCGTGGTAAGAAGGAGCCAAAGGCTCCGGTTGAAAAAGATTTACCAATAAATGCGATCAACATTCATCCTGTCATGTTGCTCAATCAAATGAAGCCTGGGTTGACATATGTGGAAATTAATCGTACCGGAAACCCACCAAACACAATGTTTACTTTAGCTGTGGAAATCGATGGAAATGAGTATCCTGGTTCTGGTAAGAAATTTCGTAATTACTGATTTCCCGAGTATTTTGCTATTTCGATGCGATTTGTTTATTTTTGAGGGTGATAACAAATCTATTTCTTTTTACAGCCAAGAATAAAAAGGATGCCAAAAAAATGGCAGCTAAAACTGCCTTGTCCGCGCTTTACGGTTTAACATATCCCGAAGAAACAAAGATGGATCATACAGAAGACATGATGTGTTGAATTCTTTTACAAACATCTTGTTGGGGTGATTCGATTTTCCATTTTACACTTACTCTATTTTTCTTTCGCTTGATATTGACGTTTATGTAGATTGTAGAACAACTCTGTGTTTATTCAAGACCATAGATTGTTGAAATCGTGAGTAGTACAAAGGTATTTTTGTTAATTCCGAGTCATCTGTTCAATTGATCAAATTTTATTCTGTTTATTTGCTATTATATTAGTAAATACTTTACTTTTATTTCGTAACCTTAAATTTTAATACAGAACAAAAGTATTGAAATTAGAAATGTATTTTATCGAGTAGGATAATATTACGTACAATGTATAATAATTAATAGCTTAAGGACACCTTATTCTTGCGACGTTCAAGTATAGAATATTATCATTGTGGTGAATCCTGCTTTTTCTTTTACTCACGTTGTTTCCGTTTGAAAACACTCATTTTTACCGCTCATTGACAAAAATAATGTATTAAAAAGTAATTCATTATACTATTAATTACTGTTGACTGTAAATCACATGTTAATGCCAAATACAACTTACCACAATCAGATGTTTCATAATTCGCTTACCTCTACATTCAATTTAGTAAGTCACTTTCAACAATTCAAGTAGTAATACTAAGTTGAGTTTAAATTTTTCTTTAAGCGGCAAACAATATATTATCCCGCATAAGACTCATCTCTTCCTGATCTGTGTGCTCTTGCAACTTGCTGATCAGAGTTCCCAAAAACGATTGAAAATCAACTTTCAATTTATTGGCACCTTCTTCAGTATTACAGCTTACTTGCGATATTCTAGACAACTTGGGCGCTGTAATAAAACAGCAAGTTATAATTAATACATAGTTCACGTGAGAAGAAAAATAAAATCACTATATCATTTCTTACACATCTTTTTAGGAATTTCGACACTGATATTATCTTGATCGTGATGAAAGATGACACAATTTGTTGGACCAAGCCCAGTTTGATTAACGAAATAATCGTACAATTGTTCTAGCTCACGAACATAGTCCTGTGATTTACCGTTGTGTACAAAAATCACACCATGACTTTTGTCTCTTACAGCTGGCCAACAGGTCTCGAATCTAAAAGAGATGCAAAGTCATTGACGTAGACGTTGAATCACAGCGATATTGGTTAATTTACCTGTGATCGCCACTGCAATCCCACAATTCTATTTCAGCTTTGACAAATTTATTCCTGACATTGATGCTTTGTATTTCAAATTCAAGTATTCGAACACCTTTGGTAGGCCTGTGTTCTGATGGAATTTCTGTTGCATCCGCAAGAAAATTTGATATCGTAGTCTTGCCGCTCTGCAAAATATATGAACCATAAATATTGAAATTACAACAATTTTTCTGACTACTAAAAATATCTACGTACATAATATGAAGGCTAAAGCAAAATTTCAAATAATTGTACTGCAAAATTATAAACACGTGCTGTACAGATTTTGTTTGAAAAACTCACTCCGATAGGTCCCACTACTATAATTTTCAATTGCTCGTCGTTACTCATCGCTCAAGAATTGCCTCAGGCTTTCTGTGTCCATACGGTACGTGTATACGTTAATATTCTATTGCCATGGTAACCAGCAAGGGGCAACAGTTGCCCGCACAATATACATTTCACTACGAATGTCATTTTTCCTTGATATTTTTTCATAAACAGCATTTGTCGCCGATCAATCAATCTTAAAATTTTTCGATTGATGTATTTCGTGTAAGGAAATTTGAACTAATACCAATAATATGTACAGGAAGAGGGACAGCTATTTATTTATTCTCGCTCGAAAATTCTGTGAACCTAATCCTTATGTTATTCCGGTACAACGGAAAAGGTACGCGACCTCTTGGGAGAATTAATCGAAGAATTAGACATCTGAAGCGTGGTTTAATGAACGTCAATCGTGACCCTTGTCAAGGGGATTTATCTAGAGATAAAAATAGCACTCGAGCGGCGCCTGTGCGTCACAAATCAGTCCAATTCGTTAAGCTTCATCCGCAGCAAAGGCAGTCAACGGCAAAGTAGAAACACTGCATACGATTGGTCGAGGAGGTTCGAACGAAGCTTTCGGACCAATCAAAACTGCGAGCGATTTCGGTCGCGAGTGAATGGTTCATTGGGTACCGGCTTTGAGCCAATGAAAGACAAGCGAAGGGGTTGATCACACACACGCACGTAGAGGGGCATATGATCGTGTGCAATCCACAACACTGGTTACAAATGATACACGGTAGAGAAAGCATTAAGCAACGTGTCTGGGAATTAGAGATTACCTCATTGTGGTCTGATCTTTGTTCGTAACAAAAATATTGTAGTAAAAAACTTGACTTTACAGCTGTGATTATCGGTTCGTCAATATATCAAATGCAAGCTAACGTGTTCCGGTAATAACAATAATCATAATAACCGTAGTGAATTGAAAATTTAAATCGGTCCAATTATTGTTAATTCCTTAATTTGCACGTAAAAAAAAATATATATACATAAGTAAAATAGCATGGCCGAAAATGCCAGTGGATCCTGCACGGAGTCGCCAAAGGCTTCCTCAGCGGCGATGACACAATGCTACGAGAATTACATACTGGTTGACGTTGGCGCTAATCTAACAAATAAAAAGTACAGTCGTGACTTAGACAGCGTTATACAGCGGGCAAAGGATTCCGGTGTCAAGAAGATCATGGTCACTGGAGCGAGCATCAGGTCGAGCAAGGAGGCGCTGAGATTGACGAGAATATACCCAGGCACCTTGTACTCAACGGCAGGAGTTCATCCTCACGACGCCAAGTCCTGGGAGGATGACGAGACGTTGCAAGAGCTCGAGAGTATCGCGAGTAATCCGGAGTGTGTCGCAATCGGGGAATGCGGCCTGGACTACAACCGCGACTTCTCCGACCCTGAAACGCAGCGCAATGTATTTCACAAGCAAATCGAACTTGCCTGCCAGCTCAACAAACCATTGATAATTCATGAACGAAGCGCCCAAAGCGATGTACTGGAAGTTCTAAGCCATTACTCGAACCGGTTACCCCCTGTTCTTGTTCACTGTTTCACTGGTACGGCGGAAGAGGCCCAGCTCTACCTGGACCAAGGATTTTACCTCGGCATCACCGGCTATCTCTGTAAGGACAAATCGGACAGCGGCGTCAGGCAGCTTTTGGAAGGAGGACAAGCTCTTCTGGACAGAATCCTTGTTGAAACGGATGCTCCTTTTATGTACCCAAATACAAGGGCCAGCAAACTACCATCTCACGTTAAAGACGCCTTGACTGAGCGCTCCATGACCTTCCTTCATCGGTACTGCACATTTCAACGTAACGAGCCATGTGCCTTGCCTGCGATAGTTGAAATGGTTGCCGCATTCATGCGCAAGTCGCCGGAGGAAGTTGCCCTAGCCACTGCTTTCAATGGTTTGAAATTATTCGGACTCAATCAATGATGATTTATGTCCTGTTTTACTCGTTGCTCAGATTTTCTTCAAAGGGCAGAAAAATGGTGCTAGGAATACGGTGCTCCGAAATGTATTTTTCCTTGTATCAATAGGCAGCTTTTAATCTGCTTCTACAAAAGCGGCCAATTTATTTCCTATCGTATTTATTTATGATTTTTATTTATGCATTCACTCATTCGATACTCTTCAACTGTACGGTTGATCAATCCGTTACGAAATAAACTTTAGACTTTGACTATTTGAGATATTGCAAGACTATTATATTCTCCGCAATAATGATTATATTTGATAAATATTTTCAAAGAAACTACATTTTTTTTATTATCGCATGAAAAAAAAAAAAAAAAAACTGCATTTAACTCGCTTCTAAATTCTCTCATTATTCGTAAAGCCAGATAGGAGTCCAATTCTTTTTTTTTTTTTATAATGATGCAGATTTTGACACTTGGCTTGTACGTATGTTTTACGCTTTTAACCATTTACAATATGCTATTTTTATCAATCGACAAACTTATCGAGTAGCAATAGAATGACGATTATATTCCTGTTGATATATTATATATTTTGATATAATAAACTGTTATACATCAGCATCTTACTTCTTCACTGGAACAGATTATTTTCGTTCGTTGTATATTCCTTCAAGCATAATATTCCTTCCTTTCAAACCTTACATCTGTGCGATTATGTATCTCATTTTCCCATTTTCGCTTTTAGATACAGTACCATGAAGATATCTCATTTCATTTGGCAGAAATTATGCAACAATATTTGTTATCAATAAATACTTTTATTTACATTCTCTATAACTAAGATGAAAACTCATTTTGGTGTAAACAAATTAGACGTAGCAAAAGTAAAATAAAATCTTTCTTTACGAGCAGAAACAACTGGAGTATCTCATTTACGTTTCTAAACACAGTTCAGAGTTTTCGAAACCTACATCCGGTAATAGCGTCAGTTCATTTTGATTCTGTTATTTAATAAAATTGAATGTTAATAGAAACTCATGCTACTTATCACACGTTTGTTGATGTCGACACTTTGTCGCACTTTAGGCGAATAGCTTGCATAAGATAGGGAATTTTCTCGTAATCCATGAGATCATTCCACATTAGTGAACTTATGGGAATAACTGCGTGTCCTGTATGTTTCTCCAAAGTTTTGAGCATCAATGACCAAGGTCCTTTTAGGCGACGAGAATTAATGGCGTATGCATGGTCAGGCAAATTGATCACCATGATCCTGAAATTACAATAACATAATTTAATTCTCGAATAATTTCGCGAGTAGGGGAATACATCTTTGTTTTTGCTGAAGTTAATGAACACTTTTTAAGCATTCATAAATATATAAAATTCCTATTCTTACACTTGGCTTTCAGCAGGAGGTACAATTTCTTCTATGTGCGTTACAAGTTTGTATTCTTGTGCCTCTTGTAGAAAATTCAACGCAAGTGGGTGTCCATCTTTCACCATTATAACGTGATCTGAAACGAAAATTAAATTTCTTGATATATTCACAGCTTTGGAATATTTTCTAGAGAGAAGGATTATGCTCTTACCAATATAATGCCCGAGCCTAGTCCTCAGGTTAGATGTAACAAATTGCGAACCACCCATAGCTTGTTCTAAAGCAGGTAACAGAGAGGAATTTTTGACGGATGCTGTATTGTAACATATGGCAGTTTCAAGTAGACGTTCAGGTGGAGATTTTCCGACTGGGGTAGAACAGAGTGTCTGTATACTTTGATATAATAGTAAGAAATTCCAACTAGTCTGCGTTTCATTTTTCAACATTTCTGTCGACAGAAAATTTTCGCTGAATATTTCTTTTATTACTCGTGGATTATAGCAATCGAGTACCGCCATACTAACGGCAAAATCCAAAAGTAAGGCCGATGATGTAAACTGATCCTTGTCGACAATCTTTGATATGATCTCTTGCATAGTCTCCCAGAAGATTGGTTTGTAATCGGCGGTAGCCAGGGCTATAACCAAAACTCGGATGTTAATTTCGGTACATTTACTCAAAACAACAGGGTTTTGATAGCATTCAGCAGCGACATAATCGATTAATCGTATTTGTGTGTGGCCTATATTGGACAATACTTTCAGTATGGTAACTCCTTTTTCAAATTCAATATTTCTGGCAATGCAAGCTCTTGCACAAGCGTCTACAAGCTCCTCATTATAAAAAGTCTTATTCTCAAAGAATACCATCTGTTTATACATTTTGCCAAGAATAAGTTCGATATCATGAATACGAACAAAGTTCATGTAACGTATGAGAATTTGTTGTACATTTCGAACTACTTCTTCGTATCCAGGTGGAAGATACTGCAGATCGCACATATATTTGAATATTTTACTTGCGTATGAAACCTTCATGTCCTGTCCTATTTTCCGTATCGAATCTACAACATTTGCTATCAGTTCATGATGACCAGATTTATTGCGTAAGAATACAAGCGCGGACATCAACTTGCCAATATTCTCTTTATCTAACATATTATTCTGCAGTTGAATTTCACATAATGCTGGCACCGCAATTTTAAGAGCATCTGACAACGGACTGCTCTTGAAATGTTCCAATTGGTATTCAAGTTCCAACAGACGACGAAAGGACAGATTGTTCAGGGATTGTCTGATTACTTGAAGAAGAGATTGAGATATCAAACTGGTATTTGAAACGCCAAGGTACGTAAGGGTCTTCAAAATGTACACAGCTTCGTTTCCGTCCAGGGAATTGATATCGTTTAACAGAACTTTACAAAGCTCAAGAAATTCCGCCTTCTCTACAATTGTCAAATCAGCATTGCTCTTCTGCCTGTGCATAGTATCCAATATCTTGAAAGCTGCCAACGAGTGTTCAATCTTCAACAGCGGACGATATGTGGTAACAATTTCAAGTATTTCATCCTTTGTTCGCACCGTGGCTAAGGCCTGTAAAACCACATCGCTTTCGCTGCCTCTAATCGACGGCTCGCGGTTCCATCTGTAATCTGATAATGTAAGTAATAAATTTTATTCCCCAGAAGCCGGTATTGATCAACAACGAAGTGAACAATCAAACTGTACCTTTTGAGTATGAAGCGTAAGAGAACGAAGTATTCGGGGTGTAAAAAAACCTGGTTGTATTTGGTAACGAGATTCTAAGATTACCGGCAGTTACACAAACCCGAAATATCAGTCTTGCAATTTTGTTCATGATTTGTACCGTCGATTACGATTATCAACACTTACATCCGTATAAAAGCCGCGGCGTTTGGTGCTGATGAAAATTTATAGGTTAGAATTCGCTTGATATATAATTTCGGTGCTAACGTAACTGTTTATAAAATTAAATGTTACTTAGATAATAGTAACGACGCAAAGCAAGCAATAACGGCACGTAGTCCAACAATTTCCTCTTACTTATCACCAGAAATACATGAAAAAAATAAGCCGCATTGTGTGTGCGGAAAATCAGCTGTTTTGATGAGTGGTTTTGGTTAAGTTACGAAATTACCCGACAACGTTGGCAGCACTGACGCTAATTTAGTGACTTTGTTTATCTCACGCTGAATCCGCTGGATGCGCTGGATCACTGATCGCTGGATCGATAGCGATGATTTAAACAAACTGATCTCTACGCGTTGAATAGTTATTGTTGTAGAGGACAAGAAGGCTGAATTCCAGAAAGACGTTAAATTTCTGGTAATTATATCGCAGGTTTATTACTATTGCTGTTTTCTTTTCTTCTCATACAACAGTTAACAATTTAATTAATCTTTACACTACTTATGATACATTTGCAGCCTCCGATAGATAGTCACACTTTAGGCGAATAGCTTGCATGAGATGTGGAATTTTTTCGTGCTCCTTGAGATCATTCCATATCGCTAAATTTATCGAAATAACCGCGTGTCCAGTTTGTTTTTCTAAAGTTCTCAATAGCAATGTCCAAGAGCCTTTCAGGCATTGAGAATTATTTGTGTACGCCCTGGCAGGCAATGCTTTCACTATAACGCTGAAATCATCAATTTATGTATTAATCATTTACAGTAAATGATGATTAATTTTACTTAGTTTCACATGACTTTCACAAATGTGTAAGGTCACTTTCAAAATGGTTACTGTTTCTGAGCATTTGAGTACAAAAAAAAAAATTAAATTCTTACACTTGGCTTTCAGAAGGCAGTGGAAGTTCTTCTATGTACGTTGTGGGCTTGCATTCATTCGTTTCTTCAGGCGGTAAATTCAGCGCAACAGCGTATCCACCTTTTCTCATTATAACGATATGATCTGAAATGAGAATTGACTGAATTGGAACGTTTTTGGGTTTATAAATGTGTTAAAATGACAATTGCTGTCTTACCAATATAATGCCCAAGTTTGGTCTTCAAGTTACATATAACATACTGCGAGCCACCCATGGCTTTCTCTAAAGCTGGTAATAGAGAAGAATTTTTGTTCGTGGCTTCGTTGGCTTTTATTGCATCTTCGAGAATACGTCTAGGTGGAGACTTCTTAACTGGGATTAAACAAAGGGTCTGAACACTTTGATACAATAATAATACATTCCAGTGCGTCCTATATTTGTTTCTCGAGAGTTCAGATTCAAGGAAATTTTCACTGAATAGTTTATCTATCATATTTGGTTCAAAGCAATCAAACACTGCTAAGTTGACGGCAAACTCTAGAAGTTTTGTTGATTCAACTTGATCTCTGTGTACGATCTCCAATATGGTTGGTTGCATACTTTTCCAAAACATCGGTTTATAGTTGAAAGAAGCCAGGGATATCACAAAACACATGACAATTTTTTTGCTACATTTAAGCAAAACCCCTGGGTTTTGAAAATATTCAGCTATGAGATAATCCATCAATGGTACGTGCATGTGGCCTAAATAGCACAATTGATTCAATATCTTAACACCTTTTGAAAATTCCATATTTCCAGCAATCGCTGCATTTCCACAAGCGTCTAGAAGTTCTTCATTATAAAATTTCATATTTGGCCTAATAACTATAGCCTTATACATCCTGTTCAATATATTTACAATTTTGACGTACGAAAGTTGTTTCATGTTATCTGTAAAAACTTGCTGCACGTTTTGCACTACTTCTTGATAATTACGTGGTAAATATTTCAAATTGGATAAAGTCTTGAATATTTCCGTCGCTTGTGATACAGTCATGTTTTGTCCTTGCTTGCATATCGAATCTATGATAAATTGCATTATTTTACGATTGGTAATGGAGTTTTTGTGCATGAAATTTAACGCAACTGCTAAATCCTGCACATCGTTCGTATTTAGCATTTTATTTTTTAGTCTAGTTTCCAAAATTATTGGCACTGCGATCTTGAGCGCTTCTGATAAAGGATTGCTTTCAAAATTACCCAACTGAGTATCAAATTCGAAAAGGCGTTGAAAAGATATGGTATTTAAAAATTTTTTGATGTGCTCGGTTAGAGACTGTGAGATAAAACTGCTCGATGGAACGTTGAAATATCGTAAAACTCTTAACACGAGTACAGCATCGTCTCCACTCAACGATTTTACATCATTCGATAGAACCTTGCAGAGCTCATGGATGTCCATCTTTGGTATTAGCGAAGTATCTACCGTGGCGTTCTGTCTGTGGATAGTATCGAATATCTTGAAAGCTTTCAGTGAATGCTCAAACTTTAACGACGAGCTATACGTCTTGATTATTTCTAATAACTCGGCCTTTGTTCGTGCCATCGATAAAGCCTGGAGAATAACGTCGTTATCCTCACTTTTAATCACCGGCCAGGTATACCTGTGATCTGAAATCAGAAGGTTTAACTTTCGTCTCCTGATCACAGAAATTTTTAAGGAATGTTAGAAATCATACAGTTGTAAGTACCTTTTAAATCCGAAGCGAGACAAAGCGACGAATTTTGGGTGTACAGTGCCCGTGCTGCACTTGACGCAGAGTTTCTGAGGTTACCGACAGTGACACAAAGTCGAAATATGAGTCTCGCATTTTTATTCATAATTTATATCATCTATAATGACGATAAAGAGTTACCTCGATGTAAAATACGAAACACTTTAATATTAGTGATCGAACTCGAGAGGTTAGAATCAGTCACATGTATGTTCGTATTACCAACGAGACCGTACATTGGAGTAAATAATAACTGAAAAAGAGTGGAATCGTAACGAAACTAATAACGGCACGATAGTTAAAAATCGCTCGTCACTTCTCATTGCAAATAATTAAAGACAATAAGCCGCATTCTGTGTATGAGATATCAGCTGTTATTCAACTCGGATCCATGTTGAATGCAACACATCCACAAACCACGTTATATTCTTAGTATTCTTACACCGTGCACAAACTCATTCATAAACGTCATGCGCAGAGCCAATTGAGAAAAGAGTTAGATGGAGCTAGACACATGATAGGTCAATATTATGTTTTTTCATCATGAGTCGTCCAACTGTCATCTGTTATTATTTGCCCATTTGCCACTGTCATTTAAGTACAGGTGAAGTGACAGAAATTGAGTTTGTTTTCGTTAACAAAATTGAAAATTGTCGCCATTGTACGAAAAAATGGCATATTTGAACAGGTATAATTAGGGTGTTTATCGTTTTGACAGATAGAATTATTTTTCGCTCGAGGAAAAATATGTGAACCATTCTGCTCTGATCCCCCTCTCTATAAGTTTCCTTGTTCGTGTTAATGAATACACGTGGCGGGCTCGGTGGGGAGTCAAGCAGTGTCTCAGTTCACATAATAATGCTAGTCAGCAAAGCGGCTGAATAAGCTTTCTGCTATACAAAAGATGACTCGGGTAAAATGAGGAGTAGGAAATAAGCAAGTTGTTACATACTGACGGAATGACGCGTGATTCCGCGTAGCCGTTGTTAGTGCCTTACAGTCGATCAACGAGGATAAGTATATTTGTTGATCAACTATCACGCGTAGTATAAAAAACGCGACCATAAGAAGAAGTCAACAAAAAGAGGGAAAGGAAAAACAACAATAATATACATACCTTGAACAATGGACGAGGACACAATGGACAATGATTTTGGGGACGAGTTAACCATCGACTCGTCCACTGGAAGTTTGGGGTTTCAACCTCAGAAAGAAATATTTTGCAACAAACTTTTACCTTATGCTAATATCATCGATGCCGAAGCCCAAAGTCGGTTTTCAGAGATCAAAGCCAATCTTGGGCGAGCGATATTGTTGCGAGAGGTTCGATTTGGCTGTAGCCTCTGGACCGCGAGATTATGCAAGTAAGACAATTTAATGTACCTCGCATCTCCCTGACGCAGGCTAATTTTTACCCGATAATGAATTTGAGTCCAATTTGATTAAACTGCTTCTTTTATTAAGGTACATCAAGATCTATGGGATGAAGTTTTCCAAGGAAGATCATATTCTCCTAGTAAAACTGATGTACGAGTTGATAACCATCCCTAACTTGGAGCCTCATAAGGTTGCTGAATTTGGAGCAACGCTGATAATATTGCTGAAGTATGCCTAAATTATCGTTATGACGAAGGACAGTTCATAATTTTTGGTCTATTATCGTCGAATCGTATAATTTTTTTATTTCTGTCCTGCAAAAAATGTCAGTAGTTGGAAATTATACGATAATTTGCGCGACAAGTAACAGTCATTCTGACTTACACCAAATTGAAAACTTTGTAGCTATATAGCCTTGTATAGGCTAATTGAAAAAAAAAGACAATATGCTACCTGCTATAACGGTAAACTGTTGAAACAATCTGTGCCAATTCCGCAAAAGCATCAGAGCTAGAGCCAATTGCCAAGCCGATAGCAAAGTCGCCAAACATAATCATGTCATGTTGTAACGTATGTTATTGGCTCAGTTTAGGTAACAGAAATTTTGTTCAATTCTGACTCGTTTAGAAAGAAGGAATTAATCTCTCCAGAGGAGTTGGAGCTGCCGTGGAAACCGCTTTATGACTTGACATATCGCATCATGGCCACAGGAGAAACGGCCCTTGGGATGTACCGGTATTTTTCATCCATCGAATCAACCCTTGATGTTCTGGTTCATGCTGCCAAAGTCTACTTCCCTGTGACAGCGACCCAAGAAATACTGGACAAACTTAGACCGTGCCTCTATCCTCTCGATTCTTCTATGATGGCAACGACGATGGAAACCTTGGAATGGTTTTTGCCACTGAAGTTACCGCCAAAGTATCACTCGATAGGGCATCAGTTGTGGTTTGAAGAGTTCATGAGCCTGTGGGAAGTTTGTCACAATGCGCCAACCTGGGAATACGAAATAATGTGGCTTATGTCCAGGCTTGCTACTAGCAATATCGGATACATTGATTGGGAGCCATACGTTCCCCTTATGTTTACAAGATTTATTCGCTACTTGAACTTGCCAGTCACATACAAGCACATGCAAAGCAGTAAACATCACAAAATGGATACATCGTCCATCGCTATATGGATCGTCTCAGTGCTGGTTAGTCTCTCTAATTTACATACATTTTTAATTTCTGTGTTCAATACAATCAATGAGCATAAAAAATTTAACTATACATTTTTATTGATTGAAACTGACGAAATCACTGATTGTTTCTTCAGGGTCACAGATCATGCGCGCAAGACTATTTAACTAAGTTTTTGAAAACAATAGAGAGCTATATTCACCCCGCTAATTATGGCCAATGGCACTCGAAGTTGCGGGAATTGCTCAGTAAACTTCCTCTGCATTTCATCTTACGCCTCCACAGGTAAGAGCACTGCACATTTTGAATATCTTGGCAGCATTATGAAATACTGTGTCATAACAATGATTTTAATGATGAAAATGATCTGTTCAGGGAACGCTATGGCAAGCAGACATGGGAAGAACCTGTACCTGAACCATTCAAGCTTACCGACGAAGATGTTGATCGATTTGTTTTGAGTATAAAACCGCTTGCTATGACAGCAATGTTTGGAAAAATGGGTGGTATTGACGCCGGTCAGGCTCTACAATATTTGGCTACCATGCGGCCTAAGTTAATCATTCCAGATGTCCTAGAGCGGTTGTACTCTGTACTGGATTCACTCACGGAACCACACAAATTAACGGCATCCATGAACTGTGTTGTGGCAGTAGCTCGGCCGCTAGTTCAAGGCTTGAGAAATTACAACACAGGTAAATAACCATACTCTTCTGATACGATCGAAAAGTTCGAAAATTTCTGATGTTAACAACTTCCACTTTATTTTTTGTCCACAGGTTACGAATATGGAGAGGGGCCATCCCAAGTTTTACCTCTCCTGTTCTCAACTCTGCCTGGTATAGATCCTAACGACGCGAGAAAATCATTTCTCACATTTCGATTGATATCTGTATTCGCCGGGATAATTCCGATAGTGGATTCGTCAAGAGTGCCAGACCCTATCAGTGAAGAGGATAGATTGATCTGCGAGTCAACATCGCGTTTTGAAGATTTTGTTCTTCAGTTTTTAGACAAAGTCTTCAGCCTGATAGATTCGAGCTCTCTAGAATTTGTGAGGCTTGAGAGTCATGGCGGGGATGGAAAGAGCAAGCTTGAATCATTGTTTGAAAATGCCTTAGCTGGCGGCTGTACTGGTCTTCTTGGCCAAACTAGCGATGCTATTTTCGATTGTGCCTTACGAAAACTTCGTTCCCTTGCTACCGAACGTATTTTAGAAACTCAGGTTGCCGGCCGACTGGCAGCCGTTCTTTGCCGCTCATTTTCTCGTGGTAATGGACAGCAAACGCTGCGGGTACTTCTTCCACCTCTGGTTAGGAACATATTGGATGCAGTCGGACAAAGCGACGATATTGCCAAGGAGGAAAATTTAGATAATCAGCTTTTGTACAGTATGCAACTACTTGCCGAAACTCTTGACACGAGGGGAAACTATCTACTACCTTACATCGACGTACTGATCGAAGTTCTTGACAAGACGTTATACTTGAAATCCAGGGAAGGAAATCAGACCGCTTCTCGACTTTTGAAGATACTTCTTCTGTCTTTGTCGACGGTTACACCTGTTGATTTTAAGTCGTCTGTTGGGGATTACAATGATCCCGAATATATGTCAATTAAGGACTGGGGACAGGCGGTAGATAACAAAGATCTCAATGTCAAATGGTATGTACCTGGAGTAGATGAAGTGGCAGCAATTAAAAAAATTTTTTCAAAGTATCTACCGCCTGTTCTGGAGAAGATAAAGCGTTTTACTGGAGATAAAAACACATTAACCAGGTAAGCCAAAACATTCCTAATCCATATTTGTATCGACAGTTTTGTAATGTGAGCAAAGAATAATTGTGGAAATAAAATTGCAGAGAGGAGCTTTTGACAAATCTCAATATAATGAGTGCTATTCTCATCGGCTGTGAGGCATTTTTGCCAGTTTGGTCCGAACCTCACATTGAACCGGTGGAATCAGCCTTAGAGTGGACTTCTTTTACACCAGAACTCGGAATTCAAGGGGAACTGTTGATGCCAGATGGAAGTAACGTCAGGCGGCATATAGTGAATATCATGCGCGATTTGCAATCCAATATATTGAGGGATGGTGAAGACGATATAAAAAGTTTATTCGTTGTGATTGAGGTAATTATGGAAGTAAAATTCTGAAACTGATGAAAAACTGACTCTGGACTGTTGCTAAAGGACAGTTTACTCTAAACTTTTTTAGATCTGGGGTTCTCTGCTGTTGGGGAGAATGCGAATAGGCGAAGATCACGAAGTGAGGCGAAAGAATTTCATGATTGGTAAAAAAGTAATAGAGGATAAACTGAAAGGGAAGCAAAGGCACATGAGAACATTGATGGTGCAACGTGCGGCGATGCAGCACGAAATTCGTATATTGGAAAGCGTGGTCTGTCTCACAGAAACGCACAAGTCCATTATGTTGGAACTATTCATATTGGGAACCAGCAGGTATGGAGAAGTCCGATCAAGGGCGCAGAGTCGACTATTTACCGCCTTGCAATATTTTCCGTGCTCATATGAGTTGATTGTTCCCGAGATAGTGAAAATATTGGGCAAAGACAGCGAAGAACATCATGAAGCATTCAAAGTAAGGCACTCTCCGGACTTACGAATAATCGTTCAACTTTCCTAAACATCTTTTTCTAACGAAATACATGTTTTTCTTCTAGGGAGTCTTATACATTTTGTTAGGTCCAAAGCAAGCTCCGATAATCACAAAACGAAATTGGATATTATTGAATACACTTTGGCCAGCGTTGGTTTTATCTAAACCTTCTGAAAAATTGTCTGTAATTCGTTTGAAAGAAAAGTTAGCGGACACGGTACGCAAGCTTTTTCCAACAATTTCTATAGAAATTGAAATACCATCAAGATGTATCGAGGCAGCAAAATTATTATGGGATAACTATCCTAAACCCAGTTTACTACAGCCGACCGAAATTGAAATCGAAAAGGGAGTGGAGAGCTTAAAGAATTTAGGAAAAATAAATGTAGAATATTACAATAGTCTGTTGGACAAATTACTTAAAGCTATTATCGAACAAAGTCTCCATTGGAGGCACAGGCTGATGGCGATCAGTCTTATAAGGGACTTGGTTCATCCCGATCAGATATATCCTGCGAAAATAGTGCGCTTCTTTCTCAGCTCATTGATACACGAGTCTTTGGAGGAGAGAAAAATAGCCATCAAAGCCATGCTTTTCATTTTCAAACAACAGAAGAGAAAACATCCAAAGGTATTTTGAAGTGATTAATTTTTTGGCAACAAAATTAACAGTTTTTACCAAGTATAATCGAAATAAGTAAATAAAAATGATGATTTTTAGGTAACGATAGATCGTTCCAGGTTCGAGAATCAAGGTGAGTGTCAAAAATTGAGCCCTGGGAAAAGGCCTGACAATGCTTGGCTTCAGTACAATTACGAAACCCGTCCTCTGACCTCTGAGCAGTGGGAAGAGCAGAGGTTCATGCACCGTGCATGGGTAGGATATTACACATGGCCAAAAGAGGTTAAAGTCTACGCTCCATCTTCTCAGCAGCCATCGTTAGACCCAAATATAAGAGTATTAACTGACGAGGAAAAGGAGATAGACATTTTCTTCAACGATCCGTCAAATATCTCAAAACTCATAGGATATTTTAGTTTGGAAGAAAGAAAGGGGAAAGACAAGTTCGACGGTTACCGTTTTGTCCTTTTCAAAGGCTTGTTCAGAAACCATGGGGATGTGCATCTTAAGCACTTTCTACCTCACCTGAAAAGGTTGGTAGCGGAGAAACAAGAGAGCAGCCAGCGATGTGCCGCAGAGATAGTTGCAGGTCTTATACGAGGCGCGAAGCACTGGACATTCCCAATGACAAAAAAAATGTGGGAAGACTTACTGCCTATTGTCAGAACAGCGCTCAGTAATTTGACCGTTGAAACTGTCACCGATTGGGGAATCTGCTTTGCCACTGCGCAGGAGAGTAGAGATCCTAATAGGCAACACTGGCTGTTAGAGTGTCTCATGGAAGAACCGCCACTGGGTGAATCTGAGGCATCATTCGTTGAGTGCGGAAGGTTGTACGCTTTGCAAGGGGTACTGAGCCAGCAGTCCTGGCGAGTTTCAGAGTTACAGAATCGCCTGCTCGTTCGTTTGGAGGACAGATTACTAGCAAATCCTTTCCAAAACGTTCGGGAACGTCTAGGATCTCTGTTAGCTACAATTTTTGACTCAGATCTCATGTTTCCGGATGCTTGTCAAAGAACAAATTCACCTATTCTCGTACAAGAATTTATGGACAAAGTAATGCCAAGACTACAAATGTTGGCTCAAGATCCTGCTACTCCAAGTATCAAGAGAGCAGAGCCTACCGAATTGTCTTCGCTGGTAAATCAAGTCAATCTGAACGAATTGTCCAAGGATCCGAAAAACGAGGAACGCGAGGGAGCGGCTAGATTGTTAAAGACTCTATGTAAATGGCTAATCGGCAGCATAGTTCGATCTCAGTATGGCGCGCTGCCAGCCCATTATCAACTCTTTCCAATAGTCTGTCAGCTAGAAAACAGCGAGGTTGACGAAGAATTGAGCAGAACCTGTACTAGCACGCTGGCTGTCTTAGCTCAGGCATTTACACTGCCCCAACACATTCCAACAGCTCTCGATACAGTTGATAAAATATCGGCAAGTACCTCGTGGTGGACCAGAGCGACATGTCTAGAGTTTTTACAAGTTTTAATATTCCACAATATGAGTATTCTACTTAGCAATCCATTGTGGGTCGGCCAAGTGCGCAGGCTCGTTCTTTGCCTGTTAGAAGACGAACGTCTTGAAGTACGTGAAAAAGCTGGTCAGGTACTTGGCGGGCTTCTGCATTGTACATTCATTCCAGACCAAGAGATTCTTTTGGTAAGTATTACTATTATTTCCGCACAAAATGAATTGTTCATTGATTCAGGGAATCTCATTTCGATCGAATTTTGCAGAAAGACCTTAAGATCAAAGCCAAGACAAAGTTAAGGCAGAAGAAGAAACAACAGTCAAATGATGCAACCACGAACCACGAGAGATCCGCGGAAGCCGCTTCTATCCGCGTTCGTCACGCTGGTGTTTTGGGACTGTGCGCATTCATCAATGCTCATCCCTATGACGTACCACCTTTCTTACCCTCGATATTTGAAGAGCTTGGACCTCATCTAAACGACCCTCAACCCATTCCCGTGAGTATTTTGTATACTTTATCCTCGGCATGCGGAGTACATGAAGGAATTTCAATTTGTGACTTTAAGTAATCTTTCTCCCTATTGTCGTTTTTCTGCGATAGAAGACAAGATGCTATTTATACTCTGTTTTCTAATTCCAGGCAACAATTCGAAAAACATTGGGCGACTTTAAGCGAACGCATTACGATGGATGGTTAGGTGAGAACGGACACCAACAACGCTTCACGGAAGAGCAACTAGCCGTTTTGCAGGATCTTGTTGTCCCACCAACATATTTTGCTTGATTTCAGATACGTCAAGTCATAATAAATATATTATATCTACAATTATATTACATCGCGATAATGGCGACTAACTTTTAATCAATTTAACTTTATTTATATGAATGTATGTGAGAATTGTTCGAACAATTATGCGGGTCTTAATTTGTTTTTTCCTTGCGCGTGATATTGACGGTTTAATTATTGTACCGATTAATATTCGATACGCTCGCTTAAATAAACGTAATTTCGATACGTGTAATAACATAATTTTTCACTGAAAAAACGGGTACTTGAAGGGAAAATACTTATACACGGATTTCCGCAATTTCAACGGTATTATAAAAACTTGTTTTTAAGAATAATGTTTCGATCTTTCAGACCGGCGATGAACGTATTGAAACCTCGATTGAAATAATTGTCAGTCAGTACGCGGTTTTACATAATCTCTCGATGTGGGCATACAATAATGTACATTTAATTTTCATAAGCTAATCCCAAAGCTTTAACTGTGCCTACATCTGAATTTATTGACCACAAACAGACAAACCCCTCTCCACTTGTTACAAAATGTTGTTAAATGTGACTAATTACAGGTCAACAAATATATTATTTTTTTTTTCGTATGCAATAGGTGATTGGTGCTGAATTGCTGAACTTTGTCGTAATTGAACTATTTTGTTAGTCCGAACGCGCAATTTACCTTGTTCAGCTTTTGTGTAGTAGCAAGATGTTAAATAAAATTTACCACGTCGATATGTTGCATCCGCTACATTTTTCTCCCAAAAAAGTTATTTCCTTCCTTTTCTGCACAGATTTTCCAGAGTCGCAAACGCATTCCGGAAATACCGTGCAAACTTACACACAGTTCGAATTATACTCTTCGTGTTTAAGGCGGAAACCCGTCTTGTGAATAATACAATGGTTATCTGCGCCGTTCATTCATGATTAACTAATTATTAGATACATTATTCCTGTAACTCGTCCGTGTCGAGTACAAAGTAGAACCTGAGGACTGAGGTGCTTAATGGAATACGAAATGCAAAAGCAATTAGAACAGTTACTAATGCCTAACACGGTCGGTGTTCTGCTCCTATTTACGTATTCAAAATGTGACATAAATTCACGATCATTGCAAATTCGAGCCACGTTATCATGTAATTTACTTACACGTATCACCTCTGCGGAACTCTGCAACACATCGCACGTCCTTTCACATTTTCAAAATTATACCGGTGGCAGGTCAATCTTCAGCTATTTTTAATTACCCGCTTTTTACTAGATCGTAATTAGATTATAATCTTCGAAATTGTTCAACGAGATTCTAATCGGATTAGATATGAATAACTAATTGACGCAGGCAGCGATTTTGAACGAAGAAGTTTCGCGCGCGAGTTTCAACACTGAGATTTATCAATTTTTATCAGAAATTAGATGTCACAAAGCGCCGTATTGTATGCAAATTGTCTTTCGTTTACTAATAAAAATTCAGAATAAAAATTCTCCAAGTTCGCGTTACGGATTTGTCCAAGGAGTAAAAAACGTTTCTCTAGGAAGTAAAAAATAATGAACATTTTTCGCGCAGCAGAAACAATTCTGAGAGCAAAGGGGATTCCCCTTTAAATCTGAGAGAGCCCACGCTCGAAGTGCAACTGGAGTGGTCGAAACAGAACAAGTCACAAGCATTAACAATTGATTTTGTTGCGGCGCGATTATTAATTTAGGCGCTTTATGTGCTTAAAATTTATTGCAAAACACGCTTACCATCTACCAGTGCATCTCTACAACAGGGCAAAGTATAAATTTACGCGTCAGTTAAACCAATCGCACCAGTTTCACGTCATAATGCACTAATGTGATAAGCTCTATGGATTCAATATCAAAATTCAATACGGTGCTTCTAGCCTATCGTCTCAAGAAATGGCCAGAAGCTCAAGTTGCATAAAAGAATGAAAATTCAAGACACAAAACTCACCTTCGATGTTTGCAGGCTGTGTTAATCCTAGTCGGTCACTCTGGGTGAATTTCATCCCAAGAACTTTTCAAACACCTCGTAGAGACATTCTTCATGCGAAATAAAGGCTTTTTTTCGTCACTTTAGGAACTTTATTTAAATTTGCCGACGTCTTACACTATTTAAACAATCACACAAACAGTCACAGAAACTGAGATAGCATTTTCTGCGATCCACAATACCTAGATATTTTTTTTACAATTTTTGAAGCAATTTTAAAACAAAAAATCACTTTAAGCTTGTCGAATTATATATTGCACTAGTAAATTCGTAGAACTCTCGTCACGCGTACTTTCTCTCCGGTTGCTCGGAAGCGACAGAAGCCGCGCGGTGCTCAGAAGCAAGTCTCGAACGGTTGGAAACGCTGTGCGTACTGCGCGCCGCGTGGTGGATGTTAACTGAATTGCCGTGGCGCGCAGCGTTAGGCGTAAATTTGAATTCCCTGACTTCTGTCGCATTGAATATACGTATAAGTGAATGAAAACTGAGAAAAAAAATTGCATACCCTTTTATGATATATGAACATAGAATTGAAATTAACAAAATGTACACCACTTACACGTATACCGGGATATTTCGTCGATTCGTACCATGAGAACCACTCTGAAGCAGCTCCGAGTTTCACCGAGGTGAGGCTAGCCGCATGCTAGCGGTTTCAATCCAAACAATCCGTAAATTTGAAACTCGGAGCTCCGTTCAGAGTGCATGTTACCCTGGATTCCCTATAATTAGGCCTTCTTACGTTGCGCATCCACTTTCAGATACCGGTATATGGATATGTAGATTATATAATAACGATTTGTGATTTTTATAAAGCGCAGCTAATTTTCGGGTTGATTTTCGGAACAAAATGGCGTCAGAAGCGCCTTATCTTATCAACGGTATGAATCTTTGTTGCGAAATTGACAAAGTTTGTAAAAATGATTCCTTCTTACTGCGGTAATATCAGTTGTCAGTGTTTTCGAATTGTTTATATCCGACCACAAAAGTGGCACTTTGGTATGATAAATAACTCTGCATTATCCACTGCTTTCGTGATGCTAAATACGGCAGAGTACTAGTCGGTTGCCGACATGTATTTACCAGCCGTGGGCACCTCGAAAATTAGTTACAAAGACCTATTTCGTATCAGAGAGCGCTACTAAACCAGGCGGCAATCAATACGAATATTTTGTTTCTCGTTTGAATTAATTATTATAATTATAGAATAATGCTCGTTCGACAAGTCTCACAGCGCAACGAAAACACCTGCATCGTTTTACATACATCTACAAAATGCTAAGGGGTAACCCATGAAACTAGCGGATATAAGACGCGACAACTGTAAACGTTACACGGGTAAAAATGGGCCTCATGCCGATGCAGCTTGATTAGTCGTGGAAAAGTGAGCCACGAGGCGCTTCATCCATCTAAATTTATACATAAAACTAACAAAAACTAATAACTAACGAAAAAAAGCAATGAGAAACAAGTGAAATTTGGGTTCAAATTATACATACCGCGTGATAAGTAGGAGGGTTGATTCCGGCGCAAGCTGACAAGGGGAGTATCAAATATTTTATACTCGGCAGTTAAACGTTGTGTTGCCTGTTAATAAGAAGCCTAGCATCAGCGCGATGCCGTCGTCCCTCGACTCCCGGAGCGGCACCCGGTTCATTACGCCCTCGTAAATCATAGCGCCGTATACCCGAACGTTATTAATCGTTGCAATTACCGCGTGTACCCCTCAGCTTCGGTGGAGCGCGATAGAGCGCTGCTTTCTAGACGAAATTACATGCCGTGTTAAAAATACAAAACTGAGTAAACGGCGAGGTCAGTCTGGCCGCCCAACAAAGCGACGTCTTCTTTACATTATACCGAGGGAGTGTAAAAAAAGCCGGTGATTATGGGAAAAGGAAACCGCCCTCGTTATGCGTTTTAGAGTTTAATTCCGGTCGGAATGTACATTTGAAATTGCTACTTTACGATACCGCTATTTGTGTAATCTAAATCCAGAATATCTACCAGATTGCGCAACAGTTTTGACCGTCGTCTTGAATTGATGGTTTAAGTCGTAAAATATCGATCGTAGACAAAAAATCGTAATTTTAGCTCTTCTTTTTTTTGATACACATCAACTGGGCTATTTTGGAGCTATAATCGATCTTTATTTATCGTGGTTTATTCTCGCCATCATATTGATCCGTGTTATGTTTATTGCTGCGGGGTTGAAACTCGACTAAAGTTTACCCTCGGCAAGCCTGGTGCTATTATAACTAGACCGTGGCAAACGGATGGATTTTCAGGAAACTACGTAAGCTATGTTAAAGCTTACAGAATCCCAGAAAATTGATACTGCCAGACTGTTCCCGGCAGCTTATAATACCAGAGCCAACAAGACGACGATTATACATTGTTGGCCAGTGTGTTCATCGTAACATTTCATTATAAGTTTTCTGAATCAGCGAGTTACGGGAGAATTTCATTCATAACTGTTACACGTTGTTAATTACAATTCTAGAACACCCCAGCCTCTGTTATAATTGTAAGGAAAATTCTTCGCGCTTGGGGTAAAACTTGAATATAACTAATAACAACGAATAGTCAACCGTGTAAAAGTTTCCCCCATGTAAGGTATTATAATGCCAGAGGCGAGACACTTCGTTACACGTAATTAACGAGTACGCGTCACGTGCAAGGGGAACTTCGCGTTTTGCAATCTTCAACGAGAAACTAAACGACTCAGACAATCAATCACAATTACCGACCCGGCGCAATTTGCCCCGTTTCAAAACACTTTTATAGTCGTAATGACTGCACATGCTGTACGTGACGTGAAAATCGCGTACAGAAATCCCAACCCCTTTGTTTCTCGAAATTTAACCGCATCAATTACAGCTGTAATATTCGTATAATAGGTGTAATTAATTACTCGTCAACCGTGTCAATGCGAAATCATTGCACCTACAAGGTGTTTGCGTTATTTTATACTTTTAAGTTTGTTTCTTTTTTCTTTTCTTATTTTTAACAACTTCAATGTACATACACAACAAACGATAAAACACATCACGTCGCGTTGTAGGGGGAAAAAAATTGCGGGAATTAATTCTCGACGATTATCGATCATCGTCGACGGATTCCTCGCTTGGTACGAACGGCGATGAAGAATTTTCGCACCACGTTATACCGGCTGTACTTGTGTTGGGCGAAATGGGAAAATAGGGGTGGGAGAATATGAAGAAATATTTGAAATATCTTCAGCAAAATTGCGAGCGTGCCTTATAAGTATTAGGCAGGTGTTTTAGATGCAAAAAAAAGTCGACACTTGCCTTTCTATAATAATTTCTGCTCGTTGTGAAATTTCTTCTCAAATTCGTCAGCTGCTCTGTTTATTCATTATCTACAAACGACGCGTGCAAATCTATTTATCGCTTCTATATCTACCCAGTCGACGGACCAAGAAGCGGAGAAGTAGGAGCGGAGAAAGGGGCTTCCGGGTTTAATTTCTGGTTATATTTTGCGGCTAGGTAATTAGTTTCGCTCCGAGTTACGAGGTGAGTTGAACCTGTGCAGGATGAAAGAGCTTCGCGGTATTAGCTATGATGGATGGCTTCGTCGGACATTTCTCTGCAACGCGGCGATGAAGGCTGGGAACCTCAGACCGCACAATGTATACGCCGTGATAATGAGATTTTTTTACAAATTTTTTACACACGCTCCTCTTCTTCCTTTTCTCTTCGCCGGGTTGTCTGTTTTTCTTTCTTTCTCGATTCTTTTTTATTTACAATTTTTTTTCCCCCAACATTCGGTAAATTTGTTTAAATCCAGCATGATTCTTTGAACGTCAACAAAATTTGTTCGACGTCGCAAAGAACCATGGCAACCACGATATTCCCAACTCAACGTTTTAATTGAACCACAGTAATGAATGGTCTCTACATACTAATCGCGGTCCGTGGATAATATGAAAATTGTATACATCAACGCAGCGTTGCTAATATAGAAATTCCAAGGGTGTGTCCGGAGTAACGATTTTATATATAACAAAATAGTGTAATAACATTCATTTGATTGTCTCCGCGATTATAACAGAAATCGGGGAAATACTTTGTTTATTTGTTTGCTTTATTTTTTATTTTTTATTTTTTTTTTCTCCTACTACGGAGCGAAATAAATTAACAAACAATACTGTCACATTGTAAGAAATAGAAGGACATTATAGTTAAGATAAGGGACACAATATAGTAATTGAGTAGTAAATTGTTTATTAGTACGAAGTCGTGATAGAGTTATCTAATTGTTATTTTAAGTGATATTTGTGATTTTAAATCGCAACTTCATACACATACGTTGTATACAGTAATATAACGCTGTATGTGGCACGGGATTTTAAAACGACGCCGTTACGTATATAATAATGTGTATGCCTATATAGCGTTTGCATATAACAATTATATACGAATAGTTGATGCGGTGAAAAGTATATTGTTCTTATTATTATCATCATCATCATCATCATCATCATCATCATCATCATCATTATGTGATAGTTTATATGATTATAACATATATTTAAGAGACCGATGTTAGAACTAGTTACCCTGTTCGGCGAGCTGGGTTTTACGCAAAATCTCTTCCATCGCACCGTTGTTTCTTAATTAATTGTCATTATTATTATTATTATTATTATTATTATTATTATTGTTGTTATTGTTGTTGAATACCTAATAGAGTATACCGTGACGTGTATACGCTATACATTATGTGTGTATATATATATATATATATATATATATATATTGAGCTCTTCGTTATTAATTAATTATTAATAGTCAGAATTTCTCTATACATACGTATTATACCTGTAACAATTATATATCATAGATGTGTATACATTAATAATTTTATGAGAATCGTCGTCGGGACCTTATTTTCGCTTATCTTCCTTTTCGTTATTTCGATTTATTTATTTGTTTATTGATTTTTTTCTCATTTATTTTCTTCCCTTCTCCTAATTTCGTACAACTATCGCGATATGATTATTGGGCATATAGGAGCGGCCGTGTGTGCGAAGCTAATTACGTAACTTTCAAGAGTGCTAATTACGGTACTGCCGCAGGTTCTCAAGGTACTCTAGTGTATATACTATATAATAATAATGATAATAATAATAATAATAATAATAATAATGATAATAATGATAATTAAAATTAAAATAATGATAATGATAATTTTATGAGATTTATTTTATTTATTGTTCTCTATCTAAGTCTAGGGCTCATTGTATAAATGCGGGATTATAGTTTTACCCTCAAATTTCAAAAGAAATAAAAACAATTTTCGTATAACGTTTATTAGTCTCTCATGAGTAATAAATAATAAAAATAATAATAATAATAATAATAGCTAATAGTTAATATAAATAATAGACGCAATGAGCAGGATAATAATAACGATAATATTACTAATTATTCTGACTACGATAGAAAACAAAATCAGCCTCATTATGCTATTCACGGTTTGCGCGTGTTCAAATATTAAACAGATGCGTGTTTGATTATTGGCAGATTAAAAAAATTTTGCGTCATGTATGTACAATTAATTATTAGCATATAATGACGTGCGTTAGCCTGTACGGATCGGCAATTTGGAATTGCTAAATATATAGGCATGTTGATCTGCGGAATCGAAGCCTTATGAGCAGGTTAAAAAAATTCTATTATATTTTCATACGTATATGATGCACGGAATTTATAGGAACCGAAGACGCAAGAGGAATATAAATTATTGCGTGATTTTGTCGTGTTCTCGGTTTTTTTTTTTTTAAATCCATCAATAATGAGTTTTATTTTTCTAATTTGGGATTATCATTTCGAAATTAGTTCCTTCGTTGAAGAATAAGGGGCGTAGGTACCATTGCATGGACACGAACACGCGTATAAATAAGTTTATCTACATAATTATATTGTAATAAATAGAAATTATTCAACATGGACGCAAGATTTACAAAAAAAGCGTTCGTTTTTTTTCGCTACCTTTCGAAGTATTTAAGTACAACGATAATTGTATAAGACAAATGCGAAACATTCGTTTTTGTCTGACGTGTTTTGATGATAAAATACGCAGAAACATTGTCTCCAATTATCTTTTTGTAATCGTCATTTACAAGTAGGTATGTAAAGTTTGCAAGTCGAACGCGGTTACACAGTAATCGAATAACGTATTAATGAAATCCTTGAAATCCCAGAGGAATCTCAAGACTGTGACCGCGGATATAATTATTCTCACGTGTAGAATTCTTGATGCCAAAAAACAGTAAATAGATTCATTTTAACTATCAGGTAAATAACGTATGTATGTAAGTACACACATCAGAGCCGCGACCTGTAAGAAATCCGCGTACTGAAATTAAACGATATGAGATACCGGATCATGGTAAATAAATAAAAAATAAATTAAATATTATTTATCACCTTGTAAAAATAATTGCGTTTCAAACAAACATGCTAATAAAAAACAGCAACAAGAGAAAGCCTAAAATTATGCAAGTGTATGAATAATTGTGTCATAACTCTACGCAGATCGTACAATATGCATAACTAATTTTATTTACAACGGCGAATTAGCGAACCACCGTATATAATATAGGTATTTGAATTACCTGACTTGGGTATGGAGTGCATTACTACCACAGTAGCTGCATGGGCACGTAGAAAAATTTATTTACAATAGAGTTCAATATATAATTATACGTTTCGAGGTAATCGATCTATATGTATATTAAGTATAGTTATTTAAGGTATATGTATTCGAGTTTGCTATCGGGGATATTACAGGATCACATATCATTTGAGATCTCCGCCTCGTCGCTATACGACATTTTATATGATCATTAAAACCTAGGTCGACGTGTAACGGTAAATTGATAACAGAGTGAACCATGTTCGTGACTCTAGGTAATTATACCCGCTCATCGTCAGTTGTAACAAAGTTTGTGAAACATTCGACGCAGCCGTGAACGCGAAATCAACATGGCTGCAACTGGTACGCCTGCGATTTTATTTCAGCTGTGCGATCAGTTCTAATACTCATTATCTACCAAACGCTATTTCACGTCACAGTAAACAATGGCAAGAATCGTCCAAGCGTGATTTTACTCTCAAAGACTTCACTAAACACGCTGAATTTAGCTTGTGGAATTACCCGATACACGTACCGCCGCTATGGTTCACTTCTGAAAATATACGCAGCGTGTCTCTGCTCGTCGTTAGAAATACTTTGCATTATACAATGTGTATATGTATACTGGTGTGAATTATATTGAAAAATTAGTACAAACTATATTTATTTCTTATATATATTTAAATATATAATATATTAAATTTCATGATTTCTCTCTTGTTTGTGTCTGCGCGTTGTATGTTTATCCTATATTTTATTCGTTTATGTATAATGTATTGGTTACCGACAACGATATGGTACAGCGCTATGCTAATTTTCTACGAGGAAAAAAATATATTTACATTACAAAGGTATGGATGGGGCGTTGCTAAACCCGTCTTTGGATTTTACGTTCTTTGATTTATACAATGCACTTAAAATTATCCTCACTCGTCGATATAACGTTGCATAATTATTACAACCTCACTGCGCACAGGCTCGCGTATTCCAACTCCGTATCTACCTGTACATCTTATCTTACATTACGAATTATACATGCAATTATACTAGTTCTGGTCAATCGTCGCGTGACTACAGAGTGTCTTTACGTGTGTGTGTTTATTTTTCACTCAAATATTTCGAGTCGAACGAAGTGCAGATAAATTGGGGTAGAAATACGCAACCGTTTTCTAGAATCTTCTTTACTCACGGACTCCTCGTATTGGGATTTAAAATACGAGAAATATGGCGTCGCGCCGAGCGGTCAGCTGATCGTTTCAGTCTAATATCACCGACGTCGTGCATTAGAATACCTCGTGCGAGCTGCGAGACTATAATTTCATCAAAAACAGTTGATACCGTGTAAAATATCGTGTAAAAATCGACATTTATCATTAAATACGAGCCAGTTGGAGTGGCTTTTTTTCACGCAGGTGCGCCACCTCGGATACCGGTAATCCGAGTTTGCAACAACAAACGATATGAGATAACAATGCCATTTCCGGAAAGCGGGACCCTCGTCACTTCGCAGGCGAAACGTTCCTTACGAAACAACGTAGTCGATCGAGTGATGGGAGTTCCTGTGCTGTTTGTCCTTCCTGTGATTCACCCGGGAGCTGCTCCCGCGAGTTCCCGTCGTCCCCGTCGTCCCGGAGGTGTGATGACTGTAGCCGCTGTCACTGCCGAAGCTGCTGTCCGGCTGACCCTGGTAAAGCCGACCGGAGGAGACGTGGTCCGGTTCCCTAGGGGTGTAGTACACCGGCTGAGCGTACTTCTCCTCGAGGTAGAGCCTGTCCGTCGGCTGAGAGTAGTCCGAGTAGCCGCCCCCCACCTGCGTGTATACCGGGCCTCCGGCCCCCGGCAGTACCTCCTGGTTCTGCAGGCCGTAGTACTCGGAGCTGTACCGAGGGCACTTCACCCCCCTGTCCTGCTGCCGGCCCCCACTCCGACCCAGCGTCGTGTACCGGTGTAACGGGCCCAGGACGGGGACCGTTTCGTACGGATTTTCCTCGACCTTCAAAACCTGGGCCGCCGGAAGCTGCGGCACGAAGTACGGCAGCCGGTGCGCCACCGATGGGACGGACTGCTGCTGGCGCTGGCCGTTCGACGGCCTCGAACCAGCGACTCCTGAGGGAACGAGGGGGTTCGTTATAAAAAAAAAAAAAACCAATTATGATAAAATTGGAAAATCATTGGGGATTGATTTGCGATTAAGACGAAAGCTCCGTGACTCGTTCACCGCTTCTTTTGATGAATAGTAATTGTTTCATTTTAAGAGGGGCTCCTCCGCGCTTTGTTTCTTGATTAACCGTACAAAAAAATACAAAAAAGTAAATAATACTTTTAGAAAATTTTTAGAGAACGAATATTGAAAATGTTCCAACAATTGCGGTGATTATAATTTATCGTGTATTGCATTGTTTCAGTGTTATTTCGAGCTTGTGTAAAAATTTCATAGAGAATTTTATTACGTAGTGAGAATCGAGTTTTTTGCCAATATATCTTTCAGAGCGATTGAATTTTTGCTAGTTTTAATTTTTATCGACGATATTCAGGAATATTGATCGTGGAGTGTTATGAAAAAGATGAAAAAACGAGAGATGGAAGAACTCGAGACGGAAGTGAATCACGTTAAAGATCGATAAAGACTGATTAAAAAGCTTTGATAGGAAAACCGACGCATACCTATGTATATTATGTATATATAATGTATAAGATGGAGATTCAATAAGAATGAAAACTTGGATAACAACGTGATTAAGACCGATGCAAAATTTCCCGCCGGTATTGCTAATTGTTTTCCTCAATCAGCGTGCACTCCACATAATCAACGCTTCGTTGAAACTCGTTTACCGTCTCTTGATTTTTTATTACTTCTTCGATTACCAGAAAAAACGAACTGTCGACAATTCAACTGTTCCATTTCCAACTACCCAGTCAACATGATTTTTGGGATAAGCGACGTGCAGACATCGGGTCGTAGAGGTCTGATAAAGTTCCAGCTCCATAACTTATGAAAGACGTTTTTTACGTCTTTGGATACGTTTCTATCTATCTAGTCAGATAATCATCTATCTACATGTAAGTTTATCCTGTCATCTATCTCTGTACCTGTGAATTTCAACCCCAATTCATTGTATCCGACCAAGTAGTGGGACTCACCCGCGACGCTCGGATAGAGCTGTAAGAGCGCATCGAGGAGCATTCCCTCGTGAAATTCGCCGACGTCCTGAGCCTTGTCCTTTCTGCGCCTGTCAAGGCTCCTCGGACTCCTGCCTCTTCTGCCTTTGGGGGGTTTCGGAGCTGCAGGGCACGTGCCCCAGGCTGGAGCGCCAGTGGTCAGCATTCTGGCCTCGGATGGTTCCCCGACGGACAATTCGTCCTCGGCAAATTCGTCCTCGCTAGCAGCCTTCGAGCTGGCGTGAACGCGCCGATGATTCGTTAACCTGGTCCTCGCACTCGGCTCGTTCTCGTCATCGGTATCCGGGTGGATATCACCTGCGAAAAAGCATGTCTCGATCAGACTCTTACGCAGTACCAACTCGAAAAAGTTCGGACAGTCATAGCCGTTCTTCGGTTAGTTGCGACGAAACAACTTCACTCTCAAACGGGTCGAATTGTGTTAGTCGAAAAGACATTGCATTTATTTTATCGAATTGGCAAAAGCATGGGAAAGGAGAGCACCGCACGCCGTTTGGAGTACCTGGAGATGAGGCACCTTACGGACTCCAGGTAGCCGGAGAAACTCGCCGACGATCGGCGAGGTCAGAATCGACTCTCATCTAGAAGGAGCTTTGTGTCAAATGAAAGGGTCGTAGACTCGGTGGGATATATAAGAGTAATGGTGTAGTCCTGTGTAGGGCCGGATCGTCGGAATTTGGAATCAGGGAACGGAACGCAGACGAAATCTAGTGGATTTTAGAGTCCGTTCCGAGTCTTGAAAAACCCTGCGGTCCCATGTATCAAAATTGTATGGAACGACGGAACGGAACAGATTCATATTTCTGCATTTCTATAACTACCTCTGCAGATGCCGTGAACAGAATGCTATAATATGCGGATACCAGACGGATCCACCATTTCGTAAAAATACGATAGAATGAAATTAGCGGAACGCGCATTCTAGTGACTTTTTCGTGTATTCCGTTCCGTTTCCGTTCCGTCGTTCCGGATTCCGGCGATCCGGTCCTACATGGGACGGTAACGTAACCGGATGTCATTTTGGGGGTTCCGGGCTTACCGTTTGCCAGTTCCTCGTAGACGGGGTTGTACGAGTCCTGGGAGTTCTTGTAGAGGTCGGATCCCGACGGGCTGCTGCAGACGAAGACGCCTCTACCGCCATCTTGGACGTCCAGCATCTGCGGGGCAGAAATATTGGCGAAATGTATAAACTCGCCGAGAGAGATCCGCTTTCCTCGTGGCCAATTATCCCGTATCTAATTAAGGAAATATCATTTGACGGTTAACCGATCGAATATGTATATACATACACGTGCGGACTACATTGCGTAGTCGACGTTGCAGCGAACGATGTGCTGCACATGTTTCGCGCGCCTCGTATAACACAGGCTATAAAACTTCCCCGTTTTATTGTAACACGTGTAATAACTTCCTCGCAGGCGCGGTTTACAGAGTTTCCAAATAGTTTGATCCCTTCGCGGCGTGTCTGCCGTGTGATAATTTGAATTTCCCGCGAAATTCAACGTTCTCGGTTTTCCGACCAAGGATTCAACCGCGAGTTTCAAAACTTCGGTGAAACATTTTACTCGCCGGTTTGCGGTTCTCGCTCGATTATTTTTCGCAAGACACGGTGATATGTGTTATGTTTCATCGTTTTCCGACAGTGGCGCGGACTTTTTCCGCCAGATACGGTAGGCTGTTCTTCTTTCCACTCTATTTATTTTTGTTTTATTTTCTTCCCAGGCAGAAAGATTTCGCCGTCTCTCCATTCCGGTTCGAACATAATACACGTACAAAGAGAACAAAAGACGCGACTTCGCAGAGTTAATTACTCAACGACGCACCAGCTTAAGCCTCGCTAACCTCGAGAATTGGAATTAAACTTTTCACGACTGTTTACCGCGAGCTCGCGGCAAATGTACGCGGGACCGTATTTAATTTATATATACGGCCGAGCTGGAGGGGAGCGGAAATTAGGGAATAGCAGATACAAAGGGAATCGGAGACAGAAAGAGAGACAAAGAGAAAGAGAAAGAGAGAGAGAGAGAGAGAGAGAGAAACGGAGATACATCGTTGAATTAGAATATGGAGTGGCTGTTTTTACACCAACACAGCTTTACTTATGGCGGGACGCATGCCGGTGAAGCTCTTCTTCGACGTTAAGACCATGCTGCATGAAAACGGCCGGAAATGCGCTCGTTTAAAAGACGTTCGATAATGTATATTTGACTCTACCTAACCGACGGTGTAAATACTCAAGGTTTTCCAAGTATCCTCGAAATGGCCATAAAAGATCAGCGGAGAGAAAAAAAAAAGGGTCCAGCTAACGTTTTCGGATATCGAATCAGAACTCTGATTCGATTTAATCGCGCCTGAATCGCATTAATTTTTTTTCTCCAATCGAGGCAATCGAGCCTCGCCGGGGTAAATTGGTTTTCCGTTAACGAGACACGTCGTAAAGCATTTAACCCACGCACATATCTCGCGTTCAGGCTGAGCGAGAAGAATTGGCTGGATTCCCCGACCGAGAAGGCGGAATAAAGTCGGAGGATTCCTATTCAGAGTCGGAGCACCTCAGCCTCCCCCGCATTACGGGGATATTACAAGTCTCGCATATCAATGCCTTTTTTTTTTTAATCATTTCTTTTTTCCATATTCAGGTATATTTAAAAATTTTAAATTGTTTACACTTAAAAGAGGAAGTTACAAAGTAATACGGAATTTTTTTTTTCCCATTTTGATGGTAAACCTCGTCGGTATGGCCGCATAAAGTTATCTCTGTTTTAATCCGGCTGACACGATACGTGCACTTTCAAACATCGTGAAAAAAAAAAAAATAACAACCAAGAGGTTATCAAAACGTACATTTGTTGCTATCGTCCGAAGAACCATCAAAATTATTCAACGATATTAAATCCATTGTTTAAACAATTTAATTTGAAAAAATGAGTTCGAAAATTTCAAAAGTCCACAATATCGTTTTTTTTTTTTCTCTCTCTTTTTGTCGAATTTGCATAATTCTGATTCAGTCGATAGCGACAAGTGCACTTTTTGATAATCTCTTGTGTTTTTTGTTCTCGTTTCTTTCAAATGCACGAAAGTTGATATATCGTGCCAGCCAGATCATCAATAAATAGGGATAACTTCGGACGGGGGAGAGGGGGGCATACCAGCAAGATTTACCATAAAAAAAATGAGCAACAAAATTTTCCGTACGGCTTTGCGACTTCCTCTTCTATGCTTGAAACAAAAATTAGTAAATTATTAAATAAATTTTACAGCGAGCCAAAAAAAATAAAAAAAATCAAAAAAATCATCGAGACGTTAGTTTTTTTGACTTCTACCCCCCCCCCCCCCATATTATTGTACCATAACGCAAACGCCTAACACATGGCAGTTTAATCATCTCTGGTATCGTCGCACCGGGAAAATTAAGAGGGGGGAGAATTAAGTCCCGGAATGACAATTGTCACACTTATACAATGAAACAACGCCGTGGCGGTTTCTCGGCTCGGACCGAGCGGCCACCGTGTCTCCGGAACAGAGATTGTGTACCGAGTTTCGAAACGGAACGTGGAACGTGGAACGACGACCCTTGCACCGAGCACCGACTAGTTCGCATGTGATTGTCGTTAAATAATGCCCGCCTAGACAATCGGCCTTTGTATAATGGCTCATAATGTAACCGGGGTTTCGGAACTCCCGAAGCCGTAGGTACCTCTCTACCTACCTACAGAGCCATCATTATCGCAGTGCGAAAGGGGTTTTCCCGTGTTTGGAAAACTGATCAATTCCGG